>NC_083591.1:4556736-4824236 GCF_027579695.1 Neoarius graeffei | reverse complement strand
TGTCTTGTTGAAACGTGAAAATATCATCTCATAATTTGAAAATATCATATTATAACGTTAAATATCTTGTTGAAACGTGAAAAATATCATCTTATAATGTGAAATATCTTGTTAAACCATGAAAGCATCTTCTTATAACATGAAAATATCTTGTTATAACGTGAAAGTATCTTCTTGTAATGTGAAAATATCATCTTATAAAATGAAAATATTGTCTTATAATGTGAAAATATTGTCTCCTAATTTGAAAATATCATCTTATAACGTTAAATATCTTGTTGAAAAGTGAAAATATCATATAATGTGAAATATCTTGTTGAACCGTGAAAGCATCATCTTATGAAAATATCTTGTTATAACGTGAAAGTATCTTCTCGTAATGTGAAAATATCATCTTATAACATGAAAATATTGTCTTATAATGTGAAAATATCGTCCTATAACATGAAATATCTTGTTGAATCATGAAAATATCATCTTATAACGTTAAATGTCTCATTCAAACATGAAAATATCATCTTATAACGTTAAATATCTTGTTGAAACATGAAAATATTCTCTCATAATTTGAAAATATCATCTTATAACGTGGCGGCACGGTGGTGTAGTGGTTAGCGCTGTCGCCTCACAGCAAGAAGGTCCTGGGTTCGAGCCCCGGGGCCGGCGAGGGCCTTTCTGTGCGGAGTTTGCATGTTCTCCCCGTGTCCGCGTGGGTTTCCTCCGGGTGCTCCGGTTTCCCCCACAGTCCAAAGACATGCAGGTTAGGTTAACTGGTGACTCTAAATTGAGCGTAGGTGTGAATGTGAGTGTGAATGGTTGTCTGTGTCTATGTGTCAGCCCTGTGATGACCTGGCAACTTGTCCAGGGTGTACCCTGCCTTTCACCCGTAGTCAGCTGGGATAGGCTCCAGCTTGCCTGCGACCCTGTAGAAGGATAAAGCGGCTAGAGATAATGAGATGAGATGAGATGAGATCTTATAACGTTAAATATCTTGTTGAAAAGTGAAAATATCGTATAATGTGAAATATCTTGTTAAACCGTGAAAGCATCGTCTTATAACATGAAAATATCTTTTTATAACGTGAAAGTATCTTCTCGTAATGTGAAAATATCATCTTATAACATGAAAATATTGTCTTATAATGTGAAAATATCATCCTATAACTTTAAATATCTTGTTGAACCATGAAAATATCATCTTATAACGTTAAATGTCTTGTTGAAACGTGAAAATATCGTCTCATAATTTGAAAATATCATCTTATAACGTGAAATATCTTGTTGAAACATGAAAATATCGTCTTATGTGAAATATATTGTTAAACTGTGAAAGCATCGTCTTATAACATGAAAATATCGTCTTATAATGTGAAAATATCGTCTTATAACATGAAATACCTTGTTCAACCCTGAAAATATCGTCTTATAATGTGAAATATCTTGTTAAAAAGTGAAAATATTTCCTTATAACATGAAAATATAACGTTGAAATACTTTTGTACAACGTGAAAATGTCTAATGTGGAATATCTTCTTAAAAAGTGAAAAATGTCTCATCACAATAAACTTTTCACATACATTACATGATCCATTTTTCTTTTTCCGATGTGGCAGCAATGCGCTTCCATGCACACCCACACGACATTGTGCGAATAATAAATGATCATGTGTAAAATCAAACCACATGACCTTCGTATATGTGAAATAAATCCTACATGATTATAAACTAATTGTTAAAAAAAATCCAAACAAACCGTGCATAAAAAATTAACACGAGACAAGAAAAATCATCATGAATTATTTATACTGACAGAACGTCTGTATTTATTTACAGCATGATGCAGATACAGCAGGTGTACTTGACCAGCTCTGGTCCGACAGAAACAGGAAAGAGGAACGCCTTATTATCGTCTTATCATCAGGGGGTTGTGAGATCTGAGCCCGATGATGCTGTCGCCTTGATGAGAGCAAAACTGGCTGTGATCTCTGAGTGGGAGGGGCTTATTCTTCTCTACGCTGTCAATCACAGCGACGTTAGCTAAAGCATGGGCGTCTGCAGTGTTGCCAGATGTACGATAATTGTCGTATTTGTATGATAATTTTGCCCTCTGCACGATGTACGATCAATAATGGGAAAAAATCTGAAATGTACGATAATTTCAAAGTTTTCAGTTGGTTGTCCAAACACGCATCCTTCTCTCTCTCTGACCCCCAAGAATCATTTTGCAGGCTTTCCACTCAGGCGCCATCAAAAGACATACACAGAACGCACACACGTAACCACATAAACACGTACACGTAGCCATAGAAATGTATGCATCATTTCCACACACAACCTTTGAGCCTAGCAGCTAAGCGAGAAGAGAGAAACTGTCGACAAAGAGACGTAAAAAGAAAAGTGCCTAAATGAGTTCAGAAAACGAAGGGGAGGATGAAAGTGGAGGAGCAAAGAGAAAGGCAGCATCCGAAGAGCAACGGAAAAGTAAGCACAGGCCACAGACTTAGAGTAGAGTGGGGGAAAAAGCCCCCGTGGGGTAACACACCCCCGGCCTGTTTTACCCAAAATAACCACCAGATGGCGCAAAGTTACATTTCTATTGTTGCTATGGACTGGCTTGACAACGGGGATATACAAATATCCACTGTGGATCGCATATCAGCAATGCAGTGGAGAGAAATCAAATTTCATGGTAAGTGATATAATTTTCAGATATCAGTAAAACTGTATTTAGATAGCTGCTATTTCGTCAGATATCACAGCTGTGTATGTGGTATGAGTAGACAAGTCAGTACGTTAAAAAAATACATTAGGTATAAAAAGTTGAATCACATTTTGAAAGTAAGACCCTTTTTGTAAAAGTGTAGTCTGTGGGGTAAAACGCCCCCTTAAAGTGCCATTCCACCATTGGATGTATTTTTTTGGCATAAAATACAATATATTTTATGACAACATGACTAGACAGAGAAATCTTTTAGCTTCAAAATGATATATCAAACATAATTTTTTTGACAACGACAAGTATATTAATTTTGCGACCAAAGTCACCTACCCTTTTAATTTCCGCGCGGTAGTGAAACGTGATGTCATCGGCAGGTTCCCCTTCTTGTGTACCACGTCACGTGTGACGTGGCACAGATTATCAGCAATGGCGGATAGAACGCGATTGTCAGCTTCGGAAAAGAAGCGAAGGAAAATAGCAAGTGATGCCCAAAGGAGACGGTCGATGGTGAATATCGGCACAGCAATCGACAAGTGGAAATCGCGTTCTATCCGCCATTGCTGATAATCTGTGCCACGTCACACATGACGTGGTACACAAGAAGGGGAACCTGCCGATTACATCACGTTTCACTACCGCGCGGAAATTAAAAGGGTAGGTGACTTTGGTCGCAAAATTAATATACTTGTCGTTGTCAAAAAATTATGTTTGATATATCATTTTGAAGCTAAAAGATTTCTCTGTCTAGTCATGTTGTCATAAAATATATTGTATTTTATGCCAAAGAATACATCCAATGGTGGAATGGCACTTTAATGGCGGGGTAAATGGCCCCCAGGGGGCATCGTTTCCTTTTATCATAATTACTGTATTTCATACATTTCTGAATAGCAGATACATAGTTTTTAATAACATCTCGCTTACCTGGTTGAGTAAAGCAAGTAATTTGAACTTAATATTAAAAATAATTGAAATTAAAAAAAAATTGAAATTCATCTCATCTCATTATCTCTAGCCGCTTTATCCTTCTACAGGGTCGCAGGCAAGCTGGAGCCTATCCCAGCTGACTACGGGCGAAAGGCGGGGTACACCCTGGACAAGTCGCCAGGTCATCACAGGGCTGACACATAGACACAGACAACCATTCACACTCACATTCACACCTACGCTCAATTTAGAGTCACCAGTTAACCTAACCTGCATGTCTTTGGACTGTGGGGGAAACCGGAGCACCCGGAGGAAACCCACGCGGACACGGGGAGAACATGCAAACTCCACACAGAAAGGCCCTCGCCAGCCCCGGGGCTCGAACCCAGGACCTTCTTGCTGTGAGGCGACAGCGCTAACCACTACACCACCGTGCCGCCCAAAATTGAAATTAAAATGTGAAATATAATAAAATAATGCATCTATTCATTAATTCAGGGATATTTTCTTGTTTCTTTCATTTATAGGTTTAAGTAAACACTTTTGCTATCCAAACAGCTTTTTTTGAGTGAATAGAAACCTGTGTGTGTGTGTGTGTGTGTGTGTGTGTGTGTGTGTGTGTGTGTGTGTGTGTGTGATGGCATGTGTGTTGTTTCAGTTGGGGGTTTTCAGTTGCGGGGTATTTATTTAGATAGCGTTACATTTCACTGTAATGTTAATGTAATGAATTCATTGATTCAATTAGCATTATTTATTGATGCACTTGTTCTTTGTTGATTCATGTTCAATCCACACAAAATTATATTGAAATTAAAATGCGAAATATAATAAAATAATGCATCTATTCATTAATTCAGGGATATTTTCTTGTTTCTTTCACATTATAGGCTTAAGTAAACATTTTTGCTATCCAAACAGCTTTTTTTGAGTGAGGGGGCCTATTGCCCCACCTCAGGGGGCCTTTTACCCCACTAGGGGGGTAAAAGGCCCCCTTGGCACAATGTTTGTTTTTGTTAAAAAAAAAAAATTAAGTATTAACTTTAGGCAAACTTTAGGTGGCATTATTGTTCATGTCACTGTTGTCAAAAACTATGATTAAAACTAAACACATGGTTCATTTCAACTTGGAGAAAAACTGAATTTTCCTTAAGGGGGGCTTTTTCCCCACTCTACTCTACCGGACAGAGTGGGAGAAAGATCCTAAATTTTCCGGATGGCTAAAACCTGTGCCGGGAAATGATGCTAAGGCATATTGCTGTTGTTGCAACATTCGAATGGTAGCAGAGAGCACAGTTTTGAGAAACCACGAAAAGTCGAAGAAGCATTCAGAAAAAAAGAAAAATCTTGCACCATCTCAGAAGTCAATAGCACACTGCCTACAAAAACCACCTGAAAAACAAAAATTAGACGAGGCTGTGAAGAGTGCAGAGATCAAGCTTGCAGGCTTCATGGCAGAGCACAATGTGGCTGTGAGAAATTCCGACTAATTCTAGTCTTACGGTAATTGTGCATTTACTTTCTCTTTGTGTCATAGTTTTCCCTCTACTACGGCAATATTGCGAATTACTGTTTAAAAATTTAAGTAATATTCTTTGGAAATTAAAATACAGCTAAAATAACTATATTGTATGCGTTTTGTTTGTGTACGATAATTTCTCACAAAAAACGATAATTTTGAGGTTTTGGTACGATACTTGCATATTTCCTATCTGGCAACACTGGGCGTCTGTGATCTATTGCCGCTTTTCCACTACAAACGTGGCTGAGTTGGGCTGAGCCGTGCCGTGCTGAGTTGGGCTGAGTCGAGCTGAGTGGGGCTGTTGAAGTTGCATTTCGACTACAACCGCGCTGAACCGTGCTGGCTGGAAGTGGGTGGACACATTGGGTGGAGTTAGCGAAAGTGGGTGGACGTCACGTGATGTCGTTAAGCAGCGCAAACAGTGACATCAGTGATCTTTTAAGCGGTAGTCTCACAACCCGGATAGTAAACAATAAACATGGAGTCGTTAGTGTTGCTGGTCTTGGTGCTGTGGCTTGTTGTCACCAACAACGCCAACAGATACTGGCAAGAGCGTATAGATGAGGCGAGGCGCATAAGGCTTCAGAAATTCTCGTAATTCGTAATTATTCTTCTTCCAGGTTTACGGTGTTTACAGATTCCAGCGTGCTCGCGGGGCGTGTGTGGGCATGTGAGGACACTCCTCCTCACCAATCAGTGCACAGGGGAGTGTCTGCTCACGCCCCCAGCCTCACTCGGCTCAGTTTGGCTCGCTTCAGCCCTACTCCAAAACCGTGCAAGTTTTAGGGGCTAAGCAGGGCTGAAGCGAGCCGAGTCGTGCTGTTCTTTGGTAGTCGAAACGCGAGCCGTGTCGGGCTGAAGTGAGCTGAAGTGAGCTGAAGTGAGCTGAAAAAGGGTAGTGGAAAAGGGCCATATGTGTATGCGGAGGAGGGTAGATAGCACTTTCCTCTACGTGTGTTACACTGCTCCGTGTGTGTAAGATGCACTGGCGGGTCGTTGCAAGGACGCGTTATCCTAATGGGCTTCATGGGCAGCTGCCCAGGGCCTCGGCCACTAGGGGGCCTCGGAGGTAGCGAGATCGGAAAATATGAAATGATATTTTCAGAAGTTTTGATCATACTGATAACATTTTTGATGCATTTCACCACCCGTAAGGAAGCCCACCTTGTCCCGTCGCATAAATCACCCGTCATTGTCAGTATGATCACTGTCCACCATGTCTTCACACGCTTGAGTTCAATGATTTAATTAATGACTTCGCTTTCCGGAAAAGTAGGAAAGTGCCCTTGTAAGTTGACCCATGGCTGTCAAACTGAATGCGCAAAGCTGTGTGCCACTGCTGTTTGGGACATTACGTGTGTGAAAGGATGAAATGTCTCACATAGCCTAACATTTTGAGATTTATTTCTGAGAAGAAAGATATTTTTCTTTCTTTGTCATCGCTCTTTGTTTTCACAAGTTAAAAGTTGCCTGGATTCCAAAATGAAAACGAACGGTTATATACCAAATGAATGTTCTTGTTCTGAATACTAAAGAAACTGTTGTAGGCCTCGGTTACTGTATGTTCTCGACATGTTGTTCATTGACTCACTCATTCAAAGGCTTCTTGAGGCTAAACTTTAGTTAACCAGACTTGTTAACCGTGATGTCTGATGGATTTTTTCACCATGCAGTTGCCTATTTCACCATTGCTTTTTCTCGATTAAATAGGTGTTGATGGATATAAAGTTTTATCGTTCAATAGTATTTCTAATTGTGCCGCTGTCATTATTTAAGTTTCTGTGTCTAGTTAGACAGGCACGTCTGAGGGGGTGAATTTGCTGAGCGCAGTTGACAACAGGCGGGGTGGGGCCTCGGGGGGGTGTCTGCCCGGGGCCTCGGCAAGGGTTAACGCGGCCCTGGGTCGTTGTGGTGTGAAATGGTGAGTGTGGACAGGCAGGTGGGGGGAAATGATCTCATAAAGGTGCTAATAAACAGAGCTAACGGGTTCTGTGGGGTTTAATAAAACTTTAAAACAGAAGTTTGAGAAGCTTGAGTTAGTTTTGCCCGACAGTTGAGAAAGTCAGAGCAGCAGGGCAGGTGAGATAAATGAGAAACCGTTCCAAAAGACATTTTGTGCATCATGTATCTCTGTCTTAAAATCGATATTTAGCTTTGACACTGCAGCGCTGCGTCCTGTCCCAACACTCCAGTGAAACATCAGCTCTTTATGTTAACGCGCGTGTGTGTGTGTGTGTGTGTGTGAGATCGGCTTGAGACTCTGCAGGACTCGGGTGATGATTGGAATCTCTCCTCTTGTTTTTTTCTTCTTCTCTTTTTTCTTCTCCCTGATCTCTCTATCACGTCCTGTCCTCTCTCCAGAGCCTCGACTTTGAAACAAAGTCGAGCTACACTTTAAAAATCGAAGCGTCCAACAAGCACATGGATCCTCGCTTCCGAGCGCAGGGGCCGTTCAGCGACACGGCGATGGTCAAGCTGGTGGTGGAGAACGTGGACGAGCCGCCGGTTTTCACGATGCCCGTCAGCAGGATGGTGGTCTCCGAGGCAGCGAAAGTGGGCACCATCATTGGCACGGTTTCCGCCACGGACCCCGACTCCACCAACAGCCCTATCAGGTTTGGAACGCGACCTCCTCGCACTGGCGTTCCATCATCATGGGAAATTCGTGTCACTGTTTGTGTCCTTGTGCCTCAGAGGCTTAATTGCAGCATAAACACCCCATTTTTTCTCCCCCTCTTCCTTATTACCATCACCGTTGCTGAATTACGCTGATTAGCTTTGACGGCGCGCGCCGAGAGAGCACAAAGAGGATCGCTCAGCAGGGTTATTATTTCTGTCGTGCCGAGCTCCTCCAGAAGTGCACCAGCATGTTAATTGTAGAGATCGGTCTTGCTCAATGAGCTCCACGCTTGATGCCAGCGCTACAAGATTAATGTTCACCGCTAAGCGTGTTTGGGTCACACAAGCAGGCGTGAAATTATTCTGATTGCAATTTTGATGTTGATGCAACATGGTGGTAAAAACAACAAAACATCACATCGGGAAGGAATTTTTCAAAACATTTCGAGGAAACGATGCACAATGAGCTGAGTTTCAATCAGGATTCATGGCTTTTTCAATTCATTAAACAGAATCGAATGCGATGCCGAAGAGATGAGCTAAATTTAGCTAATTGTTCACATTTACAGACGGTTAAGTCAGTTTTATGTTTTTATTTAATTTATTTCGAGTTTGTTACAGTGATGTCTCGTCAGTTATTGATTAATTTTATTTCGACTCATTGGTGTGTGTATTTAGCATTTCAAAGATTTTACTTACTAAAGCCAGTTAAAGTGTGAGAATGATGTACGCGCAGTTGACTCCAAAAGTTTGGGCACCCTTCCGGGAAATGGGCAGTATTTTGTGTTATAGTCTGACCTTCGAAATGTAAGGTGAAAAATTGAGAGAGAGAGAGAGAGAGAGAGAGGGAGAGAGAGAGAGATTGAGTTGGCGATGATAAATTACCCCTAGAGGTGAATCAGTGCACAAATGGATGTGTATGGTGTTTGATTTTTTTTTTTTTATGTACATAGTTTTCAGTTACATTTCTTGAAATAATGTAATGAAATAATTCAAATAAAATGCTATTATTTCATAGTATTTATTTTTAAATATTATTTTATTATTTACAGTGCGTTTAAAACTCATCAGCCATTAATTTCTGCGAAATGATTTGAGTAAAAATAAATAAATAAATAAATAAATAAATGTATAAGGTTTAATTTTTAAACACTTTTTTAAAATAATAATAATAATAATAATAATAATAATAATAATAATAATAAATGTAACCAGTTTGTACCTAGTCAACATTTTAACAGAATTAGTAAAAAAAAAGTAAACCTTACACAACTATTTATTTATTTATTTATTTATCTATTCAAAGCTAATCAGCCATTAATTTCTGCAAAATTATTTAATAATAAATAAATAAATTGTATGTAAGGTTTAATTTTTAACAATATTTTTTCAATAATAATAATAATAATAATAATAATAATAATAATTTAAAAAGAATAAATGTAACCAGTTCAAACCTACTCAATGTTATCACAGAATATTAGTAAAAAAAAATTACATTTGTTTATTTATTTATTTATTTGCTTATTTATTCATAGCTCACCAGCAATTAAAAATCATGAGTCATTAATTTCTGCAGAATTATTTAATGAGTTAAATAAATAAATATAGTTGTGTGTAAGGTTTAATATTTATAATAATAATAATAATAATAATAATAATAATAAATGCAACCAGTTCATGCTAACTCAACATTTTAACAGAATTAGTAAAAAAAAAGAATAAAAACTTACACAAAAAGATTCTATCTATCTATCTATCTATCTATCTATCTATCTATCTATCTATCTATTTTTACATATTAAATAATTTCACATAAATTAATGGCTGAGTTTTATGTACGTTGTAAATAATAAAATAATATTTAAAAAAAACTTAAAATGAAAAATATGTTAGGTTTAATTTATACAATACAATTTTTTTTTTTTGGCTGCCTGTTCTCTTCAAAGGTTGCCAATACTTTTGGATTTGACCGCTAAGCCTGTTCTATTCAGCGAAGCTATTTCTCTTCCTGATGAACGTAACTCTGATTATCCTTTACACCGGTGTCCTGAATGTGATTCTCCGTTTGGGATCTGCAGGTACTCGATCGACCGGAACACCGATCTGGAGCGTTTCTTCAACATCGAAGCTGTGACTGGAGTCATCAGCACGGCCAAGCCTTTAGACCGAGAGATGAATGCGGTGCACAACATCACCATCCTCGCCATTGAAAGCTGTGAGTCACAGACTTTTCTCATTTTTTTTTCATTTTTCACGCTCAAACCAAACAAATCCACTGCCGAGTACAAAGAAGCCACGATCGATGCAAATGTCCTTCTTGTATGCTTTTCTTCTTCTTTGCTCTTCGACAGTGTTCATAATTGAGACTTCCGAAAGGTGGGAATGATATTTTGGTTTGGTGACAGACGGGTGCTTCCTATCGCGGCGTGGAGCTCGGTGCAGCTGGGTTTCGCTCGCCACAATCCCGAATTCTATTAGAATGAAATCCGCCGTACTGTAATAAGAGATAAAAATTTAAGCCTCTCGAGCAATTTCCCCATGAATATCATTACCCCGAGGCTAACAGGCTGTCACTGACCTAACAGCTGGCTCCGAGTCGCAGTAATCTACATTTCAGAATGCTAAAAAAGCTACGTTTCGTGTTCCCGCTGCTGAAAATCAAATGCACATATGTTATTTTGGCTGCGTTATAAAGCGGGTTTTGAACAGATGTTCAAAGCTGCTGCAATCCACTGCGTTAAAGCGTTCGCCCCGTTCAGGTCCGAGTGACCCACTTTTAGAACAGTGATAAATATATATACACATGGAATGTAGGCCAGTCCGGGCTCGGCTTGTGTAACGTTTAAATGTTTTTTTGTACAGAAAACACATTTTGACCTTCATACGCCTGATAGCACGTGTTGCAAATCATTTGATGACAATCTCTATGAAGGCCATGCGTGTATAATTGTTAATATATAGATACGTGTGTGTGTGTGTGTATATATATATATATATATGAGAGAGAGAGTCAGTGCCTAAAAAAAGCGGCGCTCCTGATGTGTATATGCAAGCAAAATATTTACAAGTACACAATTTCAGCCTGAATAGAAGAATAATATTATAGCAGGATGAATTGTGTCATGTCGTGTATTTCACGTCAATAAATCACTGCACTGTCTTGACAGTGAGACTAATAATAATAAGTTAAATTTATATAGCGCCTTTGTCATACCCAAAGTCCCTTTACAATTATAAGGAAAGGAGAAAAAAAAAAAGTCAACCAAAAGAAGATCAGGATGTCATTCCACTGGTGTAACAGCCACAGTTCCACCAAAAGGCAAACAGCCGCTGCGACGCCGCCAGGCAACATCGCTCGGAACACCAAGCACAAAAGCACCGCCGCACAGAGCGCTGGACAACCCTGATGTTAAAAAGAGCGGCGAGCTCACTGCAATCCATAGCGAGGAGCACGGGCATCACCCACGGCGAACCAAGGCCTGGAGGAAACTGATGCCCAAAACCGGGTCTGGAGCTACACCACAACCAGTGGACAAAACAGTTCTCCTTAAAGGAGAACTGAAGGCAAATTTTTTATTATCAAAATTCTATTTCTCTCATTTTATTAAATATAGGAATGCATTTTTGATTGCTATTTTGTCGCTGCTATAGCAAGTTATGAGTGTTTGAAATATGCTCTGTAATATATCAGTCCATACACTACCGTTCAAAAGCTTGGGGTCACTTTGAAATGTCCTTATTTTTGAAAGAAAAGCACTGTTCTTTTCAATGAAGATCACTTTAAACTAATCAGAAATCCACTCTATACATTGCTAATGTGGTAAATGACTATTCTAGCTGCAAATGTCTGGTTTTTGGTGCAATATCTCCATTAGACCCCGAAGCCGCCGCCAGGCGCCGCTAAAACCGCCATTTTGAATTTGAGCTGCCGCCAGCCAATAATTTTGTAAGTCAATTTGAGCCGCTATCTAATAAAATTTGGCTGAGCCACTAAGAATTGTGTACATCAAATAATGGGTTTATCCACATCATGAGCTACAAGAAAAGTGACACAAACATGATCAACTGTACACACTAGTAGTAACACAATAGAGACGTATAGGCATACACTGTAGAGATTTAGAACTGATATCACAGCACAGAGAGCCACCACAAGCTTGCCGTTGTGACTACCTGTCTGGCTTCCCGCCCCTCACACCGTTACCACGATACACTGGGGAACCCGGGAACCCACCCAGAGCATCAATCGACTCCGATATCGACGAGATGGCTGCATTCTTTGCCGCTGCTGAGGGAAAGTGTAAAGGTATTTTTTGTTTGTTTGTTTCACATACTTCGAGATTGATAAAAAAAAAAAAGTACTCCACCACTCTACTTTCATCATAGTAAGATAGCTGCCAGTCCTTCACTGGTCATTGCTAGTGAGAGTAGATAGCTAGATGCCTTCCTCGAACAATCCAGATTAGCTTATTATTAGCATTGAACTACAATCTTGCTAGATTTATATTTACAATGAAGTAAGAGACCAGGGGACCTGTGGTAATTTGCTATTTATTCCCCCCATTTGTTTGATCCGTTCACCCGGATATATGCCACACAGTGACGTCCAGTATCAGCCATTTGTAGCCATAAACATTTTGGTGGCTGCAGCAGCCATTAAGGTTTTGGCTGAGTCAGCTAGCCAGCCAATAATTTCATCAGCCAGCCATTATCCTGAAAACAAACGGCTTCGGGGTCTAATCTCCATAGGTGTATAGAGGCCCATTTCCAGCAACTCTCACTCCAGTGTTCTAATGGTACAATGTGTTTGCTCATTGCCTCAGAAGGCTAATGGATGATTAGAAAACCCTTGTACAATCATGTTAGCACAGCTGAAAACAGTTGAGCTCTTTAGAGAAGCTATAAAACTGACCTTCCTTTGAGCAGATTGAGTTTCTGGAGCATCACATTTGTGGGGTCGATTAAATGCTCAAAATGGCCAGAAAAATGTCTTGACTATATTTTCTATTCATTTTACAACTTATGGTGGTAAATAAAAGTGTGACTTTTCATGGAAAACACAAAATTGTCTGGGTGACCCCAAACTTTTGAACGGTAGTGTATTTATTATGGTGTGACTCTGCTGGGCGCCTGGTGGACAGCAGTGAACCAGTGCTTTCACTGTACAGCACTACTATAGAGTCACCATCTGATATTATCAGACATAAAAACTAATCGATATCGATATCAATCCGCGGTAGATTTAGATTATCTAACACTCAGGAAAGATGCTCATAATCGCGACTGGACTATACAGTTTAGACAAGTGTGCAGAATAAGAAATCACTCAGATAAAAAAAAAAGCATACAATCTAAAGATACATTGGCTGCTATGAAAAAAATTTTCATCAAGATTTTCTGTAAAATGTGTTATTTTTAAAAAAGCAAATTAAAAATAAGTGCTGGATAAAAACCCATCTATCTTATGGAAATAAATATACAGGTTTCATTCTCCGGTGATCAGATGTTGATGAGAGACGTTGCCTTGCGCTTACGATGGGATTCCCTGTGGCGGTACACAGACGTCGTTCGTACGGTATCTACAGTCGTCTTATGCTGTCTCACAAAAGCCATAAAAATCAGGTCGATGCATCACTATATTCTCTTAAGAATGAAGATTTGCTATAAGATGACGCAGGAAACTCAGCTTCGCCTAAAATATCATTAAGTGCGGAAATAAAATATTTACCAAAGTCTCTATATTATTCATCACTCTTGCTGAACATCTCGCTGCAACACCATGCAACAAAATATTTATTAGCAGAAGAAGAAGAATCGGAATGCTCTATGGCACCTTTATACAGTACATTTAAAATGCAGCTCAAATTATTACGTAAAAAACAAACAAACTCAAGGTTACATAGATAATATAATATATGTTATTGAACAGTGATTCCCTGATATTCACCGAGCCTGAGGTGGATAACTGTTTAAGTATAAATACACAAGTGATTATTTTAAAAAAAATGTATTTCAAACTTCTAAATAATAATAACGTCGCTCACAGACTTGTGATCTACGCCGAGTCACATACTGTAAAATCCTTTGTTTTGAAATCGATAAAATAAATCCCAACTCCACCTTCCCTTTGAATAGTTTTAGACCAAACTTCGGAGCATCTTTAGTGCTTTTATTTTAGGAACGGCACTTTCTTTCAGCATTTGTAATTCTTCCTCACTTACGGTGACGAAGCGATCGGGCGCCATTTTGCCGAGTCGCTCGAGATGATTATTGAGAAATAATCCGAATCTCTCGACCAATCGGCACAGGATTTTCTATAATCACCTCTGTATTTATACTAAAATACGACGAGACCGTCGATGACGGAGTAGCTCACTCGGGCTCACTAGTCCAGAAGGAACAATCTAAAGTGGGCCACCTTATGGGTGCAGTAAATGTTGCAAGTTACCGGTATATACACTGTATACGAGATATATATAGAGGCGATATCCACCCTAGGAATACCGACCTGTTTGCCAGAAAGAATCCAAAACGGCGAGGAATTGACCGAGAAGAAGTGATTTTTGTTGAACTGCTTAAGGCATTTAGGCTTAATTAGTCCATAACTTCATTAATAATTGTAATGAAGGAAATCTGCGTAGAAGTTCTATGCACCCTAGGTTCCCCTACCTTCATGGCAGACAGAATCAAAATCAGTGAAGAATTGAGGGAGAAGAAGCGATTTGTGTGGAAACTGCGCGTTAGGGATCAATTAATTACTCCATATCTTCATTATTAATTGCAATTATGCAAATTTGGGTAGAAGCCATATGCACCCCGGGCAGACCGACCTTCCTGCCAAAAACAATAAAAATCAGTGAAGAATTGAGAGAGAAGTGATTTTCCTGAAATGCAGACGACACCAGACGGACGACAGACAACACATGATGAAATAAACTCATCACCTGTTGGCCGGATGAGATAATAATATTCTTAAAATGTTAATCATTATAATCATTTCACTACTACTACTACTAATAATAATAATATAGGCAGCACGGTGGTGTAGTGGTTAGCGCTGTCGCCTCACAGCAAGAAGGTCCGGGTTCGAGCCCCGTGGCCGGCGAGGGCCTTTCTGTGCGGAGTTTGCATGTTCTCCCCGTGTCCGCGTGGGTTTCCTCCGGGTGCTCCGGTTTCCCCCACAGTCCAAAGACATGCAGGTTAGGTTAACTGGTGACTCTAAATTGAGCGTGAGTGTGAATGGTTGTCTGTGTCTATGTGTCAGCCCTGTGATGACCTGGCGACTTGTCCAGGGTGTACCCCGCCTTTCACCCGTAGTCAGCTGGGATAGGCTCCAGCTTGCCTGCGACCCTGTAGAAGGATAAAGCGGCTAGAGATAATGAGATGAGATAATAATATAGCAATCTACAACATTGAGTTGATTTTAAAGACTCTCCAGTTTCTCTTCTTTTTTCTTTCTTTTTTCCCCACCTGTTCCATCTCGAGATGCTCCAGTATTTCAGACGTTTTGAGAAAAAAAAAAAACATTTTACTAAACTTCTATCACTGCTAGTCACTAGGATGGTATCCCTCAGGGGTACAGTTTCAGTACCTTTACGAAGTCTGAGTGAGTAGAGTGTTATCTTTAAAGTGTCTTTAAGGTTCAGCATTGATCTTTAAAGCTAGACTGCCTTTCAGATTTTTCAAGTGTAGGTCATAAAAAGAATTTTCCCCCGCGACACACAATTATTTTTGTTTAGTGGACCGAAAGCTACTGAATTTGAATCACAGACTTCCAATTTCATGAGTAAAAAAAAATAGAACAATTAATTAATGTAGAGCCACGTGGCTTTAAATTCTCTGCTGTTTTTTCCTACTTCACCATGACCCAGTTCAAGATACTACATCATCCACCATCATGTGGTGGGCTTTCCCCGTTCACACAAGGCATTGTCTGATCTCATCTCATCTCATTATCTGTAGCCGCTTTATCCTGTTCTACAGGGTCGCAGGCGAGCTGGAGCCTATCCCAGCTGACTACGGGTGAAAGGCGGGGTACACCCTGGACAAGTCGCCAGGTCATCACAGGGCTGACACATAGACACAGACAACCATTCACACTCACATTCACACCTACGCTCAATTTAGAGTCACCAGTTAACCTAACCTGCATGTCTTTGGACTGTGGGGGAAACCGGAGCACCCGGAGGAAACCCACGCGGACACGGGGAGAACATGCAAACTCCGCACAGAAAGGCCCTCGCCGGCCACGGGGCTCGAACCCAGGACCTTCTTGCTGTGAGGTGACAGCGCTAACCACTACACCACCGTGCCACCCGCAAGGCATTGTGGGATACAAATTTCAAACAGGAGAGAAAAATGGAGGATGTGAGTGTGCAAATGAAACGTGAAAGACCGACTACAGTAATGGAACGCAAGAAGAAGAAATATATGTTACTTACCAGCTGGGAGGTCCGTATCGTGAAATACCATGACCGAGGTCTTGAAAGTACTGAGCGAGGCCCTCTGGGCTGAGGTCAGTATTCAAGGCCGAGGTCACGGTATTTCACCATACGGACCGACCTTAAGCTGGTAAATAATATATATATTTTTTTTCTTTACCAAATTCTAACAGAAAACGAGAGCACCCAAAAGGGAAAACTGAGCCGAGCCGCCATTTTGAATCCTCATTCACGGCTGTAATGCAAATGGCTTCCTCCTCGGTATACAAGTGCACTTCCATGGCAGGAAAAAAACTACATTTTGCCGCCTATGTAGTCCCCTATTTATACAAAATTGAGTCATTCAGGATTCAGCCATGTTTTTGCTCGGCGTTAGCAACAGTTAGAGGTTTTTAGCTTTCTCCTGAAATGTTTTCTTTTATTTCTTCTTCCTCAGGGGAGTAAAACTCGCTTTCGCTGTGAACACTGTCGTTATCGCTATCCATGCTGTAAAATTAATGATATTCTCCTGAGAAATGCTGGCAAACATTTATGAGATTTTTGATAATCTTATAAATAAATCTTATTAAAAAAAAAAAGGTAAATGTTGACAAAAAATGTTACTATGTTTGTTGTTGTTGTGAATGAGCGAGTCACCAGAGGTCCGTAACCGGGGTCCGTAACTGGGGTCCGTATTGTAGGATATGGACCCACTTGCCAGCCAATCAGAGCGCAGGATTTGATGGAAACCGGACCACGAAAAACATAAAAGGCGTTATGTTATATATGAAGGAAAGGAAACGCAGGAAATATTAAACTAATAAATATCGGCGCTCAGCGAGCACCTCGGTGTGATCAGCGACGGAATGATGTCAAAGGTAAACCTGCGCATGTGCGCACACACACACACACACGGACTTCCTCTGTCTGCTTGACTTCACGACGCAAGCAATTTCATGCACATTATTTGCTTTAATCCCCTCAAATTAAATAACTTCCCAGCCACAGAATGGCCTGATATTTTGTGAGATTTTACAGAAATAAACAGATATCACAATCACCACATTTCAGACGGAACTAAATTTCACCGATTTTATGAAATCGAAAGGCCGTCTAGCTTTAAGTCTGCGAATCCAGGTGTGAGTTTTAGAGTTATGGAGGTGCGTTATAGTCACTTTTTCCCAGAACAGGAGACGAGGAGATGCGAAGATTTTGAATTACGACTAAAGATCCTGTTTTTGTTTGAAATAAAATACTGATTATAACCAGGTTACTGTATAATCCCATGAATCTATTGGAATGGAGACGTCTCCCTTCGTCCTTCCTCGGGTTCCTCATGTTTTAATAGCGTTGATTTGAATAACTCAAAGCCATAATGGCCTTCAGTCAGCCACATTTCTCCTCCAGTATCCATGAACGCAGGCTTAAATTTGCGAAGTTGAACGCACAGACGATCCATCTTCATCAAATATGCTGAAGGTCCCTGAAATGGGTTTGGACAGGGAAGACTGAAATGTCCTCCATTATCTGTTTGCAGAAGTGAGATGGAAAATGTGTCTGAAATCTCACGTAAAATCGCCTTTTTACTTTGGGTGTGGCGTTAATTACATTGAGTAGCTGGTTTTTATTTGATATTGGACTTTTTTTATATTGTAAAGACTAAAACGGACTAAATTCTCGATCTGCTTTCGGATGTGGTTTTTTTTTCCCCCAGCACAAAGCTGTGATAGTCACTCGGTGACTCATGGGCACGTAGTGAGTCTGTAGAACATCCAATGTTCACGTCAGTGACACAATGGTATCACAGAATGATAACGCTCAGAGATGGCACAAAAGCTCCCACATGTCCACACAC
The DNA here is from genome assembly GCF_027579695.1 of Neoarius graeffei. Lineage (NCBI taxonomy): Eukaryota > Metazoa > Chordata > Actinopteri > Siluriformes > Ariidae > Neoarius > Neoarius graeffei. The sequence goes on along the minus strand of NC_083591.1, from coordinate 4,806,174 downwards.
ACACACACACACACACACACACACACACACACACACTCACTCACTCACTCAGCACCGTGGAACGAAGTGTCAATCCTTCAAGCGATTTCATTTTCATCCCTTTAATGCAGACCCACAGACTCCAGGCTGCTAGGTTCTGTGTCGTTACGCTGAAAAGCAATTAACGCTTTTATCAGTTTGTTTGAACATCAACTAAACAACACCAAACACCCGCATTAATTAGCTTTTGTGCCAGACGTGACAAAATACGTACGTCTACGATAACCAACGCTGATTACTGCTTTAATTTAAGAAACGAAAGCTCCTCAAACTAATGCATTAGTTAACACTAAGGATCGCTAATTAGCATAAACAAACTGATTAACACTTGCATTGCCTGATGTTTATTCAGCACACGAACCCAAACACACCTGCATGAATTAGCATAAATTCAATCACAACATATTGCGAAAGAATGATAATCAACTCACAGCTCAGTCGGAAGCAAGGAACGATAAAGGTATTAAAAAAACAACAACTCTGCAAAAAAACGACAAATAATCAGAGTTATAATAGCTGTAAAGTTGTTTTTTTTTGCATTTATGTAACAAATAAAACACTTCTGAATGTGTTTTTATCAAGGATTAAACATTTTCATGAATTAAATAATGACAAGTCGTCATTTTTATCCATTTAGAGTTGCATTCCATGTTGCCAGCAAAACGTTAGCTCATTTTATATGGAATCAATTTTGTGCCAAAATGTTCATACAATACTTTTGAAATATCAAACAAAAACGACAAATCAAAATACAAAAAAAAAGTCAATTTTTGTTAGACTGGCAAACAAATTATTCGTGTAATCGTGCAAAATATCAGTCTATTCCTCTTCAGAAACCTTTTATTTTTGTTCCGCGTCTTTCTCAGTTTTGTTTGACGTAATTTTATTTTGGTTGCGATTCCAGCTTTCTCGTTTGCGCTCCCTGACTTTTTGCTTGCAGTTTTGGCACAAACTTCACGTGTGGGCGGGCTGTCCAGGAATGCATTCCCATTGGCTAACTTGTGTTTGACTGACAGCTACGCTCAGCCATTCCCTACTCGGATTTTGGCGGACTGTTTGACGAGTGACCGATCCATTGACGGTAAACAAGGATCGAGTGGACTTCAGTGGAGACTATGATATTGAATTTATACTTTGTTGAATTAATTCAATATCATAGTCGCCACTGAAGTCCACTCCATCCTTGTTTACCGTCAATGGATCGGTCACTCGTCAAACAGTCCGCCAGAATCCGAGTAGGGAATGGCTGAGCGTAGATGTCAGTCAAACACAAGTTAGCCAATGGGAATGCATTCCTGGACAGCCCACCCACACGTGAAGTTTGTGCCAAAACTGCAAGCAAAAAGTCAGGGAGCGCAAACGAGAAAGCTGGAATCGCAACCAAAATAAAATTACGTCAAACAAAACTGAGAAAGACGCGGAACAAAAATAAAAGGTTTCTGAAGAGTAATAGACTGATATTTTGCACGATTACACGAATAATTTGTTTGCCAGTCTAAAAAAATTGACTTTTTTGTATTTTGATTTGTCGTTTTTGTTTGATATTTCAAAAGTATTGTATGAACATTTTGGCACAAAATTGATTCCATAATTTTACTGCTTACGTGAAAGAGAAAGGGAAAAAAAAACAACGCAGCTTTTCGTTTCACCAATTATCATAAAACTCTTCTGTTCTGAAGACGTGACGCTTCCTGACACTGGAGACTCCTTCCATCAATATGAAATAAATCGAAAATTTCCGAACTGTTAGCGGTGCGTCTGTTCATGTCGAATATCCGCCGTACGATTCCGGGTGAGTTAGTCGTTACTATGGAAACTGCAACGTACAGTATCTATGATGTCGAGGGAACAAAAAACAAGTGCGTTAACACAAACCTGGGATTTACGTTCGTTGTTACGCTGCTGTCTGTTATAGAAAATACACCAGCGGAAATAAATCCCAACCAATCGGATTAGCGATATGATTTAATAACTGCTGACTTTTTATAGTGTTGTTCATGGTGCATGAGATGGACCGAGGCGGAGTCAGCAGTAATGCGGTCGTTGTACCGGTCCGTTGTGGTGAAGAGGGAGCTGAGCCAAAAGGCAAAACTTTTGATTCACCAGTCAATCTACGTTCCAACCCTCACATATGGTCATGAGCTTTGTGTAGTGGCTGACAGGATGAGATCGCGGATACAGGCGGCTGAAGTGAGCTTCCTCCGTAGCGTGACTGGGCTCAGCCTTAGAGAGCGGGATGAGGGATCTTGGAGTCGAGCCGCTGCTCTTTCAAGTTGAAAGGAATCAGCTGAGGTGGTTCGGGCATCTGATTAGGATGCCTCCTGGGCACCTTCCTTTGGAGGTTTGCTAGGCATGTCCACCTGGGAGGAGCCCTCGGGGTAGACCCAGAACACGCTGGAGAGATTATATATCTCATCTGGCCTGGGAGCACCTTGAGATCCCCCAGGAGGAACTGGAAAGCGTTGCTGGGGAGAGGGACACCTGGAATACCCTACTTAGCCTGCTGCCACCGCTACCCGATTTCGAATAAACGGAAGAAGATGGATGGATGGATGGATGGATGGATGGATGGATGGATGGATGGATGGATGGATGGATGTAGCATTGTTTATTTATGCTAATTTATGTGGACGGTATTTTTTTTCCCCAGATCATACAAATATTAGTTAATATAGATGTAATGACGAAAATGTGAAATATAATGCAGTGAATAACGTTAGCTAAAGTGAAATTCCTCGAATTAGTGATGAAAATACTGTCAGTGAATATTTAACAATTATTGTTTCGGACGTTTTGAGAAAAGCGTTTGCTAAACTCTGTCGCTGCTAGTCACTGGGATGGTATCCCTCAGGGGTGCAGTTTCAGTACCTTTATGAAGTCAGAGTGAATAGAGTGTTACCTTTAAAGTGTCTTTAAGGTTCAGCGTCGGACTTTAAGTCTGTGAGTCCAGGTGTGAGTTACAGAGGTGCGTTATAGTCACTTTTTCCCCGAACAGAAGGACACCAGGAGACGATGAGATGCGAAGATTTTAAATTACAACTAAAGATCCTGTTTTTGTTTGAAATAAAATACCGATTATAATCAGGTTACTGTATAAATCTATTGGAATGAATCTGCTGGAGTGGAGACGTCTCCCTTTGTCCTTCCTCGGGTTCTTTATTTTCCTTGTGTCCGTCCTTTATGAAGTCCGAGTGAATAGAGTGTTAGCTTTAAAGTGTATTTAAGTTCGAGTCTCGCGAGGCGAGTATTTTGCTCAGAATGCCTGAATTATAAACACTAGGAGTTGAAAGGGTGAACAGGATCTTTGCGTAAACTGGCACCATTCCTTCATTTATTCATCTATTCATCTTCAGTGTACACTTTCTCAGGTCAGGGTCGCCCTGCTGCACTTATTATATTCTGTAAAACGCGCCACCATTTCACTTTCATCACCGCTGACAGCACGTTTAATAAAGTCGTGACACCGAGGCACGACAGAGGCACGACTCCATTTTGTTCGGCGTTGGTAAAACGATCCGTTATCGAGACAGATCTGTAGACGAACGAGGAGCTGTGACCAAATGCACAGCGTTTTCACCTTCCTGCAGGTGTGGAGACTCAGAGGCAGATGTTCCTCATCCATTTAAGTCACAGAATGCTCTTCGTGCTGTTTTTTTTTTTTGCAACATGTTTGCTAAATCTGACTTGCATTACACACACACACACACACACACACACACACACACAGTGTCTTTGCGATAAATCACACACACTCCAGTGAGTCAGCCGTTTCCACCGAGTCATCCCGATGTGTTTGTTTGTTTGTTTGTTGCAGCTCCATTAATTAAACACCTTAATTGAGATTTTTATCTGATTCTATACAGAGTTTATCGTTGAAGCCTCGTAGCTTCAAATGCTAAAGAAGGTCACTTTGAGGTTGCTGAGTCGCGACTGCTATCATGCTAAGAATGCTAGGTTTCCTCCGTTAGCTGAATTAGTCACGCTAAGGTAAGCAGTCCTTTCAGTTTTGTTGAAATATGTTTTGGTTATTCGCAGCGAGTTGTTTGTTGTCGCAAAAGATTACATTTATTAACTAGCTTCGTTGACACTGAGCTGATTATCTTGTCCAAGAATTGGTCGTAAATATGAACTTACTAATAGCAAAAACAGAGTACGCAAGTAGCAGCAATATATCGTACGACGATAAATCGCAAAACTAATTTATGATGATTTGAATCTCATCTCATTATCTGTAGCCGCTTTATCCTGTCCTACAGGGTCGCAGGCAAGCTGGATCCTATCCCAGCTGACTACGGGCGAAAGGCGGGGTACACCCTGGACAAGTCGCCAGGTCATCACAGGGCTGACACATAGACACAGACAACCATTCACACTCACATTCACACCTACGGTCAATTTAGAGTCACCAGTTAACCTAACCTGCATGTCTTTGGACTGTGGGGGAAACCGGAGCACCCGGAGGAAACCCACGTGGACACGGGGAGAACATGCAAACTCCACACAGAAAGGCCCTCGCCGGCCATGGGGCTCGAACCCAGGACCTTCTTGCTGTGAGGCGACAGCGCTAACCACTACACCACCGTGCCGCCCTGGTTTAATAATAATAATAATAATAATTGGTTTATTTATTCCTTTTGGCAGTATAAACTGAATTACAAGGAATGTCAGGCCAAAAAAAAAAAAAGGTTTAAATGGAGGTCTGTAATAATTAACAGTTATTCCATGAAATCGAGTCGTACACGAGCTGAGCGTAGCACCGAGTTGTCTATAAGCCGGGTACGACGAGATTGAGTGGAATAACTGTTTTATTCTATCCACATTCACTACATTTTGAGAAACGGCGCATTTTTATTTTTTTCAAATTCGATAAATAAAAACTTTATACAAAAATGTCCAACAAAATAATTTCCTCTTAGAATGTAAACAAACCGGCGAAATGACAGGAACAATTTGTGAAAAATGTGATAATAATAATAATAATTCTTTAAAAAAAAAAGATATGCTCTTACCATCAAATACTTTTATTCCATATTGTGTTACCTTTTTTTTGGGGGGGGGGGTCTTCTTCTTCTTCTTTAGGGTTTTTTTTGGTGGTTGGCAAACCAACTTAAAGGTGCATTACCGCCACCAACTGGGCTGGAGTGTGGAACAGGAGCTATTGGGGGAAAAAAAAAAACTTTCCCTGTGTCCGAAATCGCTCACTCGTTCACTACTCCCTACTCCCTATATAGGGAATTACTATATAGAGGACTATACAGTGAGCTCATTGATAAAATGAAAAAACGCTTTCGGACACTAGTCCGTCACGCTGGTATTTATGTCATTACTGTTGCAAAATTAAAACGTGCCAGATCAGTCGGCTAGTGGGTTTCAAAATAATAAACACATGCATGTACAGTGTTTTTGTGATAAATCCATATTATACTGAGCGCATTTCCAACATTAATCAATACAAAGTTCCTGCAGCTTTCAGTTCTTTTAAAGGACCCATGGCATGGTGGTTTGTTGGTGCTTTAAACGGGCTCGTGGAGGTTTCCGGATGTTATATCCGCAGCCTTTCTCGAAATGAACCCTCGGCACGTAGATATAGCCTCCTGGGAGAAAGCCCCATTTCAGCGCTTTTCCCAGTGCGTCGTTTTGCTAATGAGAAGCAGGAGGTGGGGAAGGGTAGAGGGTGGGGGCGGGTCTTATCATTAATATTCATGACATGTAAACGTGTTACCTCTGATTGGCTAACAGCACTGTGACGCTACCTCCAGTGGGTCAGAACAAGCGGATGTGGGTGTCTTACTATGGCGGGAGAGAAGGAACAAACCGCGAAGGGAAAAATACCGCGCGCTGACGTCATTAAGGTGCGACGCGAGGAAATAAAATAAATTCAACAAATGTTTGGGTTTTTACTGAACAAACAAACAAATAAAATGAACGAGTGACTTAAAAAAAAGAATGTGGGTGTCTTTGTAAAAACTGTTTTGATTGGCTATTATAACAGAGCATGCTGCATGCTTTTTGGTTTTGTAGTGCAGATTACCTGGCTAACTGCAGGAAGCGGTTAGCTGCACAGCTAATGTAGCCATTGCAAGGCTAACACACCGATTTTAAAACACGGCAAAACGACTTAACAGTTATACACTTACTTGTTCGGTGTTTGTGGCTGATGCGGCAGGGATGCTTGGTACGGACCCAGGCTTCAGTGACAGTTGATGTGCAAAACCTGCCCTGTACTGTCCCAAGTTGTGGAAACATTCCTCAGGAAAATGCTTCCGACAAACATACACCGTCTTAGGTAGACCCGACGGCGTATTATTGGAGTAAATAAAATTAAGCCACTGCGTCTTCAGGGGCTCTCCCGTCGGCAGTAAAAACAGACTCTTTTCTGTGTTGTCACATCCATGTACAGCACAATTTCTATGTTTCGCTCGCTTAGGTGATGCCATGTTGTTGTGTCCTCTATGGTCTCCTCACTACAACTGGGCGGGCAATCCATACAGTGGGTGGGAATCCAGAGGGGGGGCGTGGGGATCATCTCCCTTGCTGACGTAGGCAAGAGAAGAGTTTATCAACGCGCCATTTTGACGCGCCATTCTCAAATGTTGGGCATAGTTTGGTTTACACATTATGAAATTTCTAGCCACTGGGGTGACTTAAGAAGGTCAGAGGAACTCATTTTAACGTTAAAAAACCTCAGAAAGTGAAAATTTCATGCCATGGGACCTTTAAATCAAGGCTGAATCCTTTCTTCTTTGCCGCTGCCTTTTATTAAATCACATTTGAGACTTTTAATTTGATTTCTTTCAGCGCAACCGCAATGCATGATAGGATATATTGCTTAGTTAGTGACCATCGTTGATCACTATTTTTCATGATGCATTGTGGGATACTTTGAGTGCACTATATAGGGTGTAAATAATTCTCAATAAGGTTTCAGACAGCACTACAAAATGGCGTCCTCACTATATATATATATATATATATATATATATAGTGAGTAGGGGGGCGGCACGGTGGTGTAGTGGTTAGCACTGTCGCCTCACAGCAAGAAGGTCCTGGGTTCGAGCCCCGTGGCCGGCGAGGGCCTTTCTGTGCGGAGTTTGCATGTTCTCCCCGTGTCCGCGTGGGTTTCCTCCGGGTGCTCCGGTTTCCCCCACAGTCCAAAGACATGCAGGTTAGGTTAACTGGTGACTCTAAATTGAGCGTAGGTGTGAATGTGAGTGTGAATGGTTGTCTGTGTCTATGTGTCAGCCCTGTGATGACCTGGCGACTTGTCCAGGGTGTACCCCGCCTTTCGCCCGTAGTCAGCTGGGATAGGCTCCAGCTTGCCTGCGACCCTGTAGAACAGGATAAAGCGGCTAGAGATAATGAGATGAGATGAGATGAGATGAGATAGTGAGTAGGAAGCAATTTCAGACATGGTGTATTCTTTTAGCTATTTCTGTTTCTTTTGTTTGCAAGTAGTTTTTATTTCATCCTCGGTTGGTTCAGCAACACTCTCCGCCATTTTGTTTTTTCTCTACTCATGCTATATGAGCTGATATCCTAGTAATAGAGTAGCCAAATGACAGGAGCAATTTGGCATCATTTATTCAATTTAGCATCATGCAAACTGAACAGATTACTGTTGAGAATCAGCGTCTAAACCCAGAGTTAGAAAGGGTCATCTCAGGTCTGTGACGTGGATTGACGTTTGAGCGTTAGAGGTGATAGATAGTGATGATCGTAATACAGGATAATTCACGTTTAATTTGCCCGGACTGAAGTGTTTCTGTTCAGTCAGTAGCTGGAAGCTTCTGTTACTTGTTAGCAACAATGCGTCGTGCAAAACTCTAGAAGCACGTCGAGGATGATCAGTTGTTTTTTTCCTAAATTTTTTTTCATACATAATGGGCTAAAAAAATGACCAGAATAAATGCAAGTTTGCAGGTAACAAAAAAGGTGACAAGTTTTTATTAATTGTTGTTGATGCGTGTATTTGTGGCTCAGAAACACTTCGATGTAGTCAGCGTTTTTTCCCAGCTGTGTCTCTTCTGCTCGACTGCGTGCTGTTTGCCCTCCACACGTGTTCAGGTTTGGCTTGTGGTACCAAGAGAACCAGGGAAAAAAAAAAAAAAAAACGCCCAAAAGCTCTCTGTTATGTTATATGCTTACAAAACAAGAATGTTGTGAAGCCCCATATGGCTTGTTAATTCGCCATTTGCCAAGTGTTGCATAAATAACGATATCCAGCAACGCGCTGGTAAACGCACTGCTTGGCAGAACATCAGGTGACCTTGAAGTGCTGAAAGATTGATGTTGAAACACTTTTTAAAGATAAACATATCAGCTTTTATTCATGGCTTGATTTCTAGCGAAGTAATTATGATGCTACTGCTTTTATTTGAATCTTTATTCAACTGGTTTCCATGTAAAGTCTGATAAATATTCCAAGATGTTGGTGATCCTTCTTGCAGGTCGACCACCTTCATTTTTATTCCCATTGCCTGAAGATCACTGAGCATGAAAGCGAAAAAAAACCCCATGACTGATTCTTATTCCATAAATAATGCAAGGTTGCATCAGTCACAGTGATCCTCAACCTCAATATTTACCTCCTCACAAAAGCATCATCCAAAAAGATGAAGCTGCTTCTGGAAGTTTCTCGTGTCAGAAAGAAGAAACTTTGACTCTTCATCCACTTTCACAAACAGAGTTCTTTAACGATATGCGTTTCAGGAACCTGTTTGAATACGAGTTTCTCAGAAAAGGGAACCGCTTTTGAAAGTAAAGAACTCCTTCACTGGCCAAAGAACCACTGAGGAACCCTGTTTCTCAAAGTGTACGAAGTCTTGTAATGTTCTTCTTTGTAACGTGAAAAAAGGAACCGTTTCAGAAATAGGGTTCGTCCGTGCCTCTTTGGAGAGTGAGATGTTCTTTTTTTTAACTCTTGAAATATGTTACCTGTCTGAGAAACTCTGATTAAAATGGGTTCCTTAAAGGTTCCTTGGATAGTTAAAGAGTTCCTGATTCCCCTCCCCCCCCAAAAAAAAATCTCTGATAAACTTTTCTTAAAATGGTTCTTTTGATAGTGAGAGGGTTCTTCACTTCCTAAAGGAGTTACCAGGTATTTAAGGGTTCCTTAAAGGATCTTTAGATAGTTAAAGAATTCTTAGAGACCCATCTCTGATAAACATATCACTGTTTTAATATACAGTAAGGGGGTTCTTCACTTTCTCAAGAGGTTAATCTCTTTCAAAAAAGAGATACTTAAAAAGTAGTTTTCCAGATGTTCTTTGGACAATGAGGGAGTTCTTCACTTCCTCAATGGATGATTATCTCTGAGAAACTCTTTTAAAAAGGGTTCCTCAAGGAACCATTGGATAGTGAGGTGGTTCTTTGCTTCCTAAAGGGGTTAACATTTACCTTCTCTCAAGAAGCTCTTATTAAAAAGGGTTCTTCAAGGCTTCTTTGGATAATAAAGGTGTTCTTCAGTTCCTAAAGCGGCTAAAAAAGTATAAAAGGTTCCCAATTCAGCTCAGAACCATGAACTATTGAGAAATCATTTGAGGAACACTTTTTTAAGAATGTATCAGAGAGCGGTCCACAAGTAGAACCAAAGAATGCTTAACTATCAGAAGAACCATTAAGGAATCCTGTTTCATATGAGTGTATTTGGGAGGGTTTTAGGTAGAACCCTTTTGTGATTCGAGTAACCATTACTCTCTGTGAGAAACTCTGATTTAAAAGGGTTCTTTAAGGGTTCTTTTTAGTTGATAGTTAATATACTCTAAGCATCCTAATAAATAACTTCATTCTTAGAATAGTGAAGGGGTTCTTTACTTCTGAAAAGGGCTCCTCTCTGAGAACCTAATAAAAATGTTTCTCAAGGGTTCTTTTGCTTCCCTGATGGGTTCTACCTGGGTTCCGTGGTTCTCTTTGGATAGTGAGTGGGTTCTTCACTTCTTAAAATGGTTCCCAGCTTTTGAGAACTGAATAAAAAATGTTTCTCAGAGGTTCTTTTGCATCTCTGATGAGTTCTACCTGGGTCCAGTGGTTCTCTTTGGATAGTGAGTGGGTTCTTCACTTTCTAAAATGGTTACCAACTTTATCAACATTGATGACTTGAACTTATGCTGCTATTTGCTATGCTGCTTTTTGTTGTACTGATGTAATACTGGGTCAAATGCTTACACTGGGTTACTTGGGGGGGTATGTATTTATTTATGGGTTTGCACTTTTTATCAACTCTGCTGTATGGATGCTCCAAACAAAATTTCGTTGTTCTTTTTTGTGACATTGACAATAAATATTCTGAATCTGAAAATCTGAGAACCTAATAAAAATGTTTCTTAAGGGTCCGTTTGCTTCCTTGATGGGTTCTACCTGGGTTCATTGGTTCTCTTTGGATAGTGAGTGGGTTCTTCACTTCTTAAAATGGTTCCCAACTTTTGAGAACTGAAGAAAAAATGTTTTTCAAGGGTTATTTTTGCTTCCTTGATTTGATTCTACCTGGATTCCGTGGTTGTGTTTGGATAGTGAGTGGGTTGTTCACTTTCTAAAATGGTTACCAACTTTGAGAACCTAATAAAAATGTTTTTCAAGGGTGCTTTTACTTCCCTGATGGGTTCTACCTGGGTTCTCTGGTTCTATTTGGATAGTGAGTGGGTTCTTCACTTCCTGATGTGGTTCCCATTGTTGAGAAACTCTTATACGGTAAAAAGCTTCATCAAGCTTTCTTTTCATAGTTAGAGGTTTTAGCGTCTCAAAACAGTTCTACTTGGAATATACTCTTTTTTTTTTTTTTTAATCCTCAAGGGGTGCTGAGATAGTTAAGGGTCCTGAGCTTACAGAAGAGGATCTACTTGAAACACATTCTTATAATATTGGGTTCTTTTGATAGTTAATGGTACTCGCATCCCAGATGCCTTCTACTGGACACCCTTCATATACAGTGGTGCTTGAAAGTTTGTGAACCCTTTAGAATTTTCTATATTTCTGCATAAATATGACCAAAAACATCATCAGATTTTCACACAAGTCCTAAAAGTAGATAAAGAGAATCCAGTTAAACAAATAAGACACAAATATTATACTTGCTCATTTATTTATTGAGGAAAATGATCCAATATTACATATCTGTGAGTGGCAAAAGTATGGGAACCTTTGCTTTCAGTATCTGGTGTGACCCCCTTGTGCAGCAATAACTGCAACTAAACATTTCTGCTAACTGTTGATCAGTCCTGCACACCGGCTTGGAGGAATTTTAGCCCGTTCCTCCGTACAGAACAGCTTCAACTCTGGGATGTTGGTGGGTTTCCTCACATGAACTGCTCGCTTCAGGTCCTTCCACAACATTTCCATTGGATTAAGGTCAGGACTTTGACTTGGCCATTCCAAAACATTAACTTTATTCTTCTTTAACCATTCTTTGGTAGAACGACTTGTGTGCTTAGGGTCGTTGTCTTGCTGCATGACCCACCTTCTCTTGAGATTCAGTTCATGGACAGATGTCCTGATATTTTCTTTTAAAATTCGCTGGTATAATTCAGAATTCATTGTTCCATCAATGATGGCAAGCCATCCTGGCCCAGATGCAGCGAAACAGGCCCAAACCATGATACTACCACTACCATGTTTCACAGATGGGATAAGGTTCTTATGCTGGAATGCAGTGTTTTCCTTTCTCCAAACATAACGCTTCTAATTTAAACCAAAAAGTTCTATTTTGGTCTCATCCGTCCACAAAACATTTTTCCAACAGCCTTCTGGCTTGTCCATGTGACCTTTAGCAAACTGCAGACGAGCAGCAATGTTCTTTTTGGAGAGCAGTGGCTTTCTCCTTGCAACCCTGCCATGCACACCATTCTTGTTCAGTGTTCTCCTGATGGTGGACTCATGAACATTAACATTAGCCAATGTGAGAAAGACCTTCAGTTGCTTAGAAGTTACCCTGGGGTCCTTTGTGACCTCGCTGACTATTACACGGCTTGCTCTTGGAGTGATCTTTGTTGGTCGACCACTCCTGGGGAGGATAACAATGGTCTTGAATTTCCTCCATTTGTACACAATCTGTCTGATTGTGGATTGGTGGAGTCCAAACTCTTTAGAGATGGTTTTGTAACCTTTTCCAGCCTGATGAGCATCAACAATGCTTTTTCTGAGGTCCTCAGAAATCTCCTTTGTTCGTGCCATGATACACTTCCACAAACATGTGTTGTGAAGATCAGACTTTGATAGATTCCTGTTCTTTAAATAAAACAGGGTGCCCACTCACACCTGATTGTCATCCCATTGATGGAAAACACCTGACTCTAATTTCACCTTCAAATTAACTGCTAATCCTAGAGGTTCACATACTTTTGCCACTCACAGATATGTAATATTGGATCATTTTCCTCAATAAATAAATGAGCAAGTACAATATTTTTGTCTCATTTGTTTAACTGGGTTCTCTTTACCTACTATTAGGACTTGTGTGAAAATCTGATGATGTTTTAGGTCCTATTTATGCAGAAATATAGAAAATTCTAAAGGGTTCACAAACTTTCAAGCACCACTGTAAAATAATATGATTTCTCAATGGATTTTTACTCAAAGCTCCTTCTGATTCAGTTTGAGAAGAAAAAGCATTTGTCTTCCATTTTTCTGGTCATGTTCTGTGAATAGTTTGAGGTTCGTAGCTTGACTTGGAACGCTCTCTGATACCCCGAGGGGTTTTTTTTTCCTTCTCTTTTTTCAGATTAAGTTCTTAGCTTCCCAGTGACAATGAGGTTGAGAAATGTTAACCCTTTATGAGAGGGAAATGTTCTGCTGTAGGGTTCTACATAGAACCTTAAATGGGGAAAATATTTGAGGTGGTGGATTTTGTTTGATTTAATTTTCACACATTTATACAAGCTGTAAGAAGTTTACTAGATAGATAGATAGATAGATAGATAGATAGATAGATAGATAGATAGATAGATAGATAGATAGATAGATAGATAGATACTGTAGGTTCATGTTAAAATCTCAAAAAAAAAAGCAGGAAAAACAAGAACGTTCAGAGAGAACATGATGTTCTAAAACACGGCTGTCTGTTCCAGTGGACCCGTCGCAGGTGGGGAAAGGAATCACCCTCATCACGGTGATGGATGTCAATGATAACGCTCCTGTCTTCGCCATAGAGTACGAGACGTTCCTGTGTGAGAACGCCGGACCAGGCCAGGTACAGTACTGTAATGACTTGCTTTTATCATGCTTCATTTTTTTTTCTGCTTCAACTTGAGCCACAGAAAGGAAAATAGCTACTTATATGATTAGCATGTCCCTGTGGGTTCTGACAGAATCTCTCATATAACGGTGACATTTTCAGTCGCAGCCTGCATGTGCCTGCGCTGACCTAAAGGAACCCAGAACACCAGAGTCTCTGCTTTGAAAAGTTCACAGTTGATGAATTAAACAAATTAGTTTGATAAGAAGGAAAGCGGATGCACAGAGAGTGAAGCTGACGCTCAGAATGTAATTAGCGTTTTTGTCTGATTGACAGTTTGAGGCCTTGAGAGAGTTTGGGAGGGTAAAGAAACCCGAGGGATATATATATTTTCTCTCAGGTTCGACAAGAAAGAAAACTAGCTCACCGTCTATCGTATGCGTGATTAACCAACCCAATATCTGTCCAGAAATTGCTAGAAAATGAGGTAGAACTGTACGGCTTAAGAGCCGCCCCTCCTGCAGCCCGTATTAAATCCAAAAGTGCTATTCACACACTAACATAATCCAATACATTTTTAATGAAGCTGCATTACAGCCATGCCATTTCCCTAAACATTAAAGTGGTCTTGTATTATTATAGATTATTATTATAAATACAGAACAGCGACAAGAACGAGGAAACCAATTCACTGATGCAGAACAAGCACATGCACTGTTTTTTATTTCATTTACTTTAATTAGTACACAGTAATTTTCACATTTTCAATATTTACCATATATATACAGCGCCTTCCATGATTATTGCCCTCAGTGTAAAGATTAGTAAAAAGGATTAGAAAAAATAACCCACATTTTGGTAAAGTCACTTCATCTCACGCTGAAAAAATGAGAAATATCCAACCTTTAATTGAAATAAATTTATTCAGAGAAAAACAAATCCCTCATCAAGAAAATTATTTTCAATAAAAATACATTGTGGAGGGTTCTGTATATACATAATAGACTGTGAAAAAAAAAAGGAGTGAATCTCTGTCATTACAGAAAGATTCACTGAGTCGACACTGATTCACTCACTGAATGAGAGAGGAGCGAATCTCTGTCAATGCCGAAAGATTAACTGAGTCGACACTGATTCACTGATTGAATGAGAGAGGAGAGAATCTCTGTCATTACCAAAAGATTCACCGAGTCGACACTGATTCACTGATCGAATGAGAGAGGCACAAATCTCTATCATTACCAAAAGATTCACTGAGTTGACACTGATTCACTCACTGAATGAGAGAGGAGTGAATCTCTGTCATCACAGAAAGATTCACTGAGTCAACACTGATTCACTCACTGAATGAGAGAGGAGCGAATCTCTGTGAATGCCAAAAGATTCATTGAGTTGACACTGATTCACCTACTGAATGAGAGAGGAGCAAATCTCTGTCATTACAGAAAGATTCACTGAGTCGACACTGATTCACTCACTGAATGAGAGAGGAGCGAATCTCTGTCATTACCAAAAGATTCACCGAGTCGACACTGATTCACTGATTGAATGAGAGAGGCACAAATCTCTATCATTACCAAAAGATTCACTGAGTTGACACTGATTCAATTACTGAATGAGAGAGGAGCGAATCTATGTGAATGCCGAAAGATTAACTGAGTCGACACTGATTGAATGAAAGAGGAGAGAATCTCTGTCATTACCAAAAGATTCACCGAGTCGACACTGATTCACTGATTGAATGAGAGAGGCACAAATCTCTATCATTACCAAAAGATTCACTAAGTTGACACTGATTCAATTACTGAATGAGAGAGGAGCAAATCTATGTGAATGCCGAAAGATTCACTGAGTCGACACTGATTCACTCACTGAATGAGAGAGGAGTGAATCTCTGTCATTACAGAAAGATTCACTGAGTCAACACTGATTCACTCACTGAATGAGAGAGGAGTGAATCTCTGTCATTACAGAAAGATTCATTGAGTCAACATTGATTCACTCACTGAATGAGAGAGGAGTGAATCTCTATGAATACCGAAAGATTCATCGAGTCGACACTGATTCACCCACTGAATGAGAGAGGAGCAAATCTCTGTGAATGCCGAAAGATTCATTGAGTCGACACTGATTCACCCACTGAATGAGAGAGGAGCAAATCTCTGTCATTACAGAAAGATTCACTGAGTCAACACTGATTCACTCACTGAATGAGAGAGGAGTGAATCTCTGTCATTACAGAAAGATTCACTGAGTCAACACTGATTCACCCACTGAATGAGAGAGGAGCAAATCTCTGTCATTACAGAAAGATTCACTGAGTCAACACTGATTCACTCACTGAATGAGAGAGGAGTGAATCTCTGTCATTACAGAAAGATTCACTGAGTCAACACTGATTCACCCACTGAATGAGAGAGGAGCGAATATCTGTCATTACAGAAAGATTCACTGAATCAACACTGATTCACCCACTGAATGAGAGAGGAGCGAATCTTTGTCATTACAGAAAGATTCACTGAGTCAACACTGATTCACTCACTGAATGAGAAAGGAGCAAATCTATGTCATTACAGAAAGATTCACTGAGTCGACACTGATTCACTGATTGAATGAGAGAGGCACAAATCTCTGTCATTACAAAAAGATTCACCGAGTTGACACTGATTCACTCACTGAATGAGAGAGGAGCGAATCTCTGTCATTACAGAAAGATTCACTGAGTCAACATTTATTCAATTACTGAATGACAGAGGAGCGAATTTCTGTCAATGCCGAAAGATTCACTGAGTCGACACTGATTCACTGATTGAACGAGAGAGGAGCGAATCTCTGTCATTACTGAAGATTCTCTCTGCCTTATCACTAATCTGCTGAACAGGAGAGAACTGAATTTCCTTCTTGACCAGAAGGAATCACTGACTGAAACACTGATTCACTGAATGAGAGACAAGAACGAATCTTATTCATGACAAAAACGATTCACTCACTTAAACACTGATTCACTGAGCGAATCTCGGTCATGAACAAAAGGTTTTTGAAGCACTTTTATCACACCTGGACATTGATTATTTTTCTATAACAGCACAACATGGACTGTTTTCTTCCTTATGTAGCCAACACACCAAACCTCCAGATGTAATAACGGATCAAAAAGAGAAGGAGTAGAAGTATTTTGGAATAAACTGAAATAATGACTAAATTCGCTGTATATTTTTTAAATAATAGGCTATTACTAAACCTCGACCAAAACAATAACTTAAATATGACTTCATGTAAATGATTATAAAAAACAAAATCTATATTAGCAGTAATAATTACCATGTACACTACCGTTCAAAAGTTTGGGGTCACTTAGAAATGTCCTTATTTTTGAAAGAAAAGCACTGTTCTTTTCAATGAAGATCACTTTAAACTAATCAGAAATCCACTCTATACATTGCTAATGTGCTAAATGACTATTCTAGCTGCAAATGTGTGGTTTTTGGTGCAATATCTCCATAGGTGTATAGAGGCCCATTTCCAGCAACTCTCACTCCAGTGTTCTAATGGTACAATGTGTTTGCTCATTGCCTCAGAAGGCTAATGGATGATTAGAAAACCCTTGTACAATCATGTTAGCACAGCTGAAAACAGTTGAGCTCTTTAGAGAAGCTATAAAACTGACCTTCCTTTGAGCAGATTGAGTTTCTGGAGCATCACATTTGTGGGGTCGATTAAATGCTCAAAATGGCCAGAAAAATGTCTCGACTATATTTTCTATTCATTTTACAACTTATGGTGGGAAATAAAAGTGTGACTTTTCATGGAAAACACAAAATTGTCTGGGTGACCCCAAACTTTTGAACGGTAGCGTATGTAAAAGTAATTGTTTTAATAATAATTAAAAGAGTAGTTAGCATTTCTCAGATTGTATGTCTCTCACGCTCTCTGACGGGTTTCCTGGATCTTATCTGAGAGTGAAACTTTTTTAATTTCAGATGCTAAAACAGATTCAAACATGCATCCTGTGATTTTAATATCTTGATCCGCCGCCAGCCGAGAGCGTAGGGAACACATCTGAGCGAAATGATGGAAAAAAGGCTTCTTCTGTAGCGTGTAACTCTAATCAGAGGATCAGATCGCTGCACATCAGCCGGCGGGGAATGAGCTTTACAGCTATACACATACACCCGGGGGGAACAGTGGGCCGAAATGAGTTTGTTGATGGACTGTGGTCAAAAAGGGGGCTGAAATGAATGACAGACCACACGGTTATTCTTCCACACCGTGCCTGTGTTTGTATGAGTTCATGTCTGGGAGAGTATTCAGTCTGGGTCATGATGCTATCACTAGATTGGAAAGGACACGAGGCTTGTCTGTAATATGAGCAACACTGGTGTTGGTTCAGAGGCGCCGTAACTTTCGATCAGGTGACATTTTCATTCCTGGAACGCCCTCGGGCTTTTCCACAGCAGGAATGATTGATATGTGATGTGTGTATTTAGAGGAGCTTTAAAAACCAGTGGAATAAAAATCCGAAACAGTAGAATAGCTTCACTGATGGTTTATAAATTCTTGTTGTTCCCATTAGAGCTTTAAAATCATAAAAACAAGCCTCCCTCGGGTCCACGAGACAACTTTCAGATATTCCTTGTTGGAAAGATCATCGTTGGCAGCCCAGCAATTATGGCTAACTCTCAGTGTCATGGGAAATCATGTTTGCCACCGGAGGTAGCGCTCATCTCGCTCGGCAACTGCTGATGAAAAATTTCTGTCATGAAAAAAAAAGAAAGAAAGAAGAATTCCCTCCGGATCCCCGTCTGTGTCTTTCGGTCATTCTCATCTCATCTCTTTTAACTTTCCCAGATATTAAAAGCCAAATGACCGTGCAGTATTTCTGGGACCCCTGGCGAACCCTGGGTTATATTTCCCATCAAATACTGAGCTGTTCATAAGCGCTTCACTTCCCTCATGGTTCACGCTCGTTCCGGGGTCATTGACGACGCGCCAGAGCTTGACGGGGTGCAGCGATGACAGGCGCCTGCAGTATCGATATCTCAGGTCTCGTTAGAGTTTCGGCCCACTGGCTGTGTCCTTAACACGGCCCTAAAAAGCCTCCACTGCTGGACTATTAAACGCTCCGATGGTTCTATATGGCCGTGAGATTGACACCCAGACCGTTTCTGCTCAGAAAGTCAGCTTGCTCTTGGAGTGCTGTTGGACCGTCTGTTGGCGAAAGACCGAACCAAATTCTATCCCACTCTGTTTGAAAATTATTCGGGTTTTTAATTCTTATTTATATTTATATTAGTAGATTATTACAGGAAGTCAAGATATTTGTATCTTGTAGTAGTAATGATGTTATGCACCGATGTGCTGTTTTGATTATGCATGAAGTAAGGAATAAAACACGTGGGGGCATGCTGTTAGAGGAAAATAATCAACATTACGATGGTGCAGTGCAGTGTGGCAACAAAGCTACAACCCCAAAGTTGATTAGTTTCACTTTTTTTCACTTTATACCACAGCAATTTGTAAATTATCCACTTGGTTTTCTTTACTGAAGATGTACTTTTTATCTATTTGTACAGTAGATTCATTTAAAGGAGAACTGAAGTCATTTTTAAACTTGCTTTATTTCTTAATTAACGTGTTATTCAATTACATTTTCAGTTTTAGTAACCTTACCTTACTAAAACATCTTGGCTTGTATTGGCAACTAATTGCGATTAAATATGATACTTATCGGCCTATTCGGTTTTTAGCCGTGTTGAATTTAGTTCGTTTGGTCCACGGCAGGCGTCGCTTATCCGCGCGATCTTCACGAGACTTGTGCGAGACTTTGAAACGTGAAGTGTCAGCCAGGTGTCAGCGCCGCCATTTTGAAAACTGTTTTCCAAACGAAATATTGCACAAAAACGAGTTTAAATGACGATTACTGCCTACTTTTTTCAAACCTTCCTGATTGCTATCAAAACAAACAAACAACTTCCGGCTTGATTACATCAGCATTCGAAAGAGGGCGCGCGCGGCTTTTGACAACCCCTGTGTCCGAAATCGCTCCCTGCTCACTATATAGGGCGCTATATAGTGACGACGCCATTTTGTAGTGCTGTCCGAAACCTTAGTGAGGATTATTTACACCCTATATAGTGCACTCAAAGTATCCCACAATGCATCACAAAAAGTAGTGTACAACGATGGTGACTAACCAAAGTAATATATCCCATCATGCATTGCGGTCGCGCTGAAAGAAATCAAATTAAAAATTTCAAATATGATTTAATAAAAGGCAGCGGCAAAGAAGAAATTAATTATTCAGCCTTGATTTAAAAGAACTGAAAGCTGCAGGAACTTTGTATTGATTAATGTTGGAAATGCGCTCAGTATAATATGGATTTATCACAAAAACACTGTACATGCATGTGTTTATTATTTTGAAACCCACCAGCCGACTGATCCGGCACGTTTTAATTGTGCGACAGTAATGACGTAAATACCAGCGTGACGGACTAGTGTCCGAAAGCGTTTTTTCATTTTACCAATGAGCTCACTGTATAGTCCTCTATATAGTAATTCCCTATATAGGGAGTAGGGAGTAGTGAACGAAGTGAGCGATTTCAGACACAGGGAACGTTGGCAGATGTCGGTCACTTTGATTTCCGCTGTACGTTTTACTTCCGTCCTACGATGTCTCGCACAGGTCTCAACGAATCTCGTTTATGGCCATCGCTTTGACATATGGACTGATATATTACAGAGCATATTTCAAACACTCATAACTTGCTATAGCAGCGACAAAATAGCGATCAAACATGCATTCCGATATTTAATAAAATGAGAATCAAATTTTGATGATAAATTTGCCTTCAGTTCTCCTTTAATGTCGTAGATAAGTCAGGAAAGTTCCATGAGCGTCACTTACTTGTCTTTCGCTTTTTTCAAGACAATAAATAAAATAAATAAATAAATAAAGACCAAACGTTATTGTTCCCGATAGCAGAACATCCTGAACTCTTTTCTTCGTCTTATACCATGGCAGAACGGCACGCTATCATTTTTTGCTGTTTACACTTACATTTATTTACTTCCCTTCTAGCAGCGATAAACATCCGTTCCCTCACCAGCCTCGTTTTTTCCCTCCATTGAATTTAAACAAAACAAGACAAACAAAAAAACGTTACAAAGCACCGACACTGGAGACTCCTTCCATCACTGTTCTTTGATCCACATCTGTGAGTACACGTTTTTTTTTTTTTTACTATAGAAATGATATGGGCGGCACGGTGGTGTAGTGGTTAGCGCTGTCGCCTCACAGCAAGAAGGTCCTGGGTTCGAGCCCCGGGGCCGGCGAGGGCCTTTCTGTGCGGAGTTTGCATGTTCTCCCCGTGTCCGCGTGGGTTTCCTCCGGGTGCTCCGGTTTCCCCCACAGTCCAAAGACATGCAGGTTAGGTTAACTGGTGACTCTAAATTGACCGTAGGTGTGAATGTGAGTGTGAATGGTTGTCTGTGTCTATGTGTCAGCCCTGTGATGACCTGGCGACTTGTCCAGGGTGTACCCCGCCTTTCGCCCGTAGTCAGCTGGGATAGGCTCCAGCTTGCCTGCGACCCTGTAGAACAGGATAAAGCGGCTAGAGATAATGAGATGAGATGAGATGAGATAGAAATGATATATTAAAATTGGGGCATATACACTCACTGGACACTTTATTAGGAACACCCTTACATCCATCCACCCGCTGTTTGATGCGCTTCTCTGCGAGTCAGCCGATCCAAATCAGGAGCTCTGGTTAATGTTCACGATGTTCAAACATCAGAACGGGAAAAATTATGATCTCAATCAAAGTGCAGTGTGACTTTCTTTCTTTCACTGCAGCGTGGGTGTCGGTTTGAGCCAGATGAGTATTTTTGGTTTGAGTATTTCAGAAACTGCTGATCTCCTTCCTGGGGTTTTCACACACAACAGTCTCTACACAGAGTGGTGCGAAAAACAAAAAACATTACACCGAGTGAGTGACAGTTCTGTGGGTGGAAACAAAAGCCTTGTTGATAAAACAGTTCAGAGATCAGAAAATGGACAGATTTGAGGTGGTTTGAGCTTTTTTTTTTGCTGGGAAGGACTCATATAGTAACTCATACAATCGCTCTTTACGACCGTGGTGAACAGAAAAGCATCTCGGCATGCAACACACTCATTGGGTTCCACTCTTGCAGCCAAGAACAGGAATCTCAGAATCAACAATGAGTTGATTGTTGATTAGACATTAAAGTGGCCGGTCAGCGTGTAGAAATATAAATCTTTGACTTGAATCAAAGCCGGAACTACCATCAGGAGGTTCCGTTATAGGAAATGAATCAACGTTTTGATCGAAGTAGTACGGTGGATTTGGAACGAGACACCAGATGTTTTTGAGAAGGCATCCAGACACCGCAGAGGATTTTTGTACAAATCGATTAAACGTGAAGTGAAAGTGAGGCGCGGTGTTTTGTTGCGAGGTGGACCTGCTCTCTGCAAAACTGGAGCGATGTTTCCACGTCGCTGAACTCTGGTCAAATCGGTGAGATTCAGACCCCCCCCCCCCCCCCCAATCATTTCGGACTAAAACAGATGGCCAAGCGTAAAAACGTCCCCAGATGCCATCCTGCACCTTCTTCTAATGGGGTCACTCCAGGTGCTTTTCTGCGCTTTCTTCTCCTTCCAGCTCACGGCACTTTGCCCAGTCTCCTTGAACTGCCCTTTGTTGGGCCTAATATCTTTTTTTTTTTCATTTAATCGAGGCTTGGTATGAACAGAGGCGATGATCTGTGAATGATTTGTCGGAGGATTATGATGGTTCCAGGTAATTTTGCAGCTGAAATGACTAGTAATGAGCACTGAGGTTTTTAATGTTATCTCCTTAAGGACGCCTGAGCGCCATGCGTCAGGACTTGCTCTCGGGTTCCTCGGCGACACGATCGCTCACCGGTGCCGTCGCGTCGACGCCCCTTTCGCGACCTGCAGGGTGGAAGAAATCAAATCAACCATACGTTCTCATACGCGTGCCATGCCCTTTTTAAGCAATGTGGCATAATCGATTGATGATCGTCGATGTTGGGAATGTTTTCAGGAGGCGCGGTGAGTGGCTGAGTTCGACTTAACGAGGGTCTCCGATCACTGCACTTTCTTCTCCATGGATTTAGAAATGGTTCTTTGTTTTTTTGTTTTTTCTCTCAGTATCAGACTAACCACCTCCAGGACTGAAGCAGGTTAAAAGATGCTTCTGGCAAATAATCAGACAGGATTGGATAACGAAATTCATGAGAGAAAAACAATTGCTGTTTACGCATTCTGCGAAGAAGCTCTGAAGTATTTTAGCATTCGAGTTCTCACGGAAAATACGCCAAAAGTGCCTTCATCTTTTTTAATCCTCAATAAAAGCAAGCTAATGATTGTACGACTCTTGAATGATTGATACTCGCGTCAGTGTTTCGAACTCCCTGATATTAACCAACACCTGGGAAGCCCCGCCCTCTTCCTCAGTCTTAAATTAGCGATCTTTTGGACGAAGCTCGTTTTGCTAACATTAGGCAAGTAGAGTGTTTATTAATTTCAGCTGTATTTGTTAGCGATTAGGGATGGAACTCAGAGTGTTCTCCAAAAAATGGTCAAAATATATCGCTGAATAAATAAAATGAAACAGAAAAAGACTAACTCGGATAGCAAAGTGTCAAATCTTAAACTGTATTTAGTAATGCTAATCCTAATTATCAAGTGCCGTCTGAATACATAGAGTACCACTCAAAAGTTTGTACACCCCTACTCATTCATGTACAGGTTGACTATTTTCTACACTGTAGCACAATACTGGAGACATCAAAACTTTGAAATAACATCCGGAACATGTTTGGAATTATGTGGTAAAGTGTTAAAAACTAAATATGTTTGATATTTTAGATTCTAAAATTAGGTATCCAGTGTTTACCTTGATGACACTGCACACTATTGGCATTATCTTGAAATGCGCCAAGGCTCTTAAAGCTAGACGGCCTTTCGATTTCATAAAATCGGTGAAATTTAGTTCCGTCTGAAATGTGGTGATTGTGATATCTGTTTATTTCTGTAATATCTCACAAAATATCAGGCCATCCTGTGGCTGGGAAGTTACAGTGGTGCTTGAAAGTTTGTGAACCCTTTAGAATTTTCTATATTTCTGCATAAATATGACCTAAAATATCATCAGATTTTCACACAAGTCCTAAAAGTAGATAAAGAGAACCCAGTTAAACAAATGAGACAAAAATATTATACTTGGTCATTTATTTATTGAGGAAAATGATCCAATATTACATATCTGTGAGTGGCAAAAGTATGTGAACCTTTGCTTTCAGTATCTGGTGTGACCCCCTTGTGCAGCAATAACTGCAACTAAACGTTTGCGGTAACTGTTGATCAGTCCTGCACACCGGCTTGGAGGAATTTTAGCCCATTCCTCCGTACAGAACAGCTTCAACTCTGGGATGTTGGTGGGTTTCCTCACATGAACTGCTCGCTTCAGGTCCTTCCACAACATTTCCATTGAATTAAGGTCAGGACTTTGACTTGGCCATTCCAAAACATTAACTTTATTCTTCTTTAACCATTCTTTAGTAGAACGACTTGTGTGCTTAGGGTCGTTGTCTTGCTGCATGACCCACCTTCTCTTGAGATTCAGTTCATGGACAGATGTCCTGACATTTTCCTTTAGAATTCGCTGGTATAATTCAGAATTCATTGTTCCATCAATGATTGCAAGCCGTCCTGGCCCAGATGCAGCAAAACAGGCCCAAACCATGACACTACCACCACCATGTTTCACAGATGGGATAAGGTTCTTATGCTGGAATGCAGTGTTTTCCTTTCTCCAAACATAACGCTTCTCATTTAAACCAAAAAGTTCTATTTTGGTCTCATCCATCCACAAAACATTTTTCCAATAGCCTTCTGGCTTGTCCATGTGATCTTTAGCAAACTGCAGATGAGCAGCAATGTTCTTTTTGGAGAGCATTGGCTTTCTCCTTGCAACCTTGCCATGCACACCATTGTTGTTCAGTGTTCTCCTGATGGTGGACTCATGAACATTAACATTAGCCAATGTGAGAGAGGCCTTCAGTTGCTTAGAAGTTACCCTGGGGTCCTTTCCAGCCTGATGAGCATCAACAGCGCTTTTTCTGAGGTCCTCAGAAATCTGCTTTGTTCGTGCCATGATACACTTCCACAAACATGTGTAGTGAAGATCAGACTTTGATAGATCCCTGTTCTTTAAATAAAACAGGGTGCCCACTCACACCTGATTGTCATCCCATTGATTGAAAACACCTGAGTCTAATTTCACCTTCAAATTAACTGCTAATCCTAGAGGTTCACATACTTTTGCCACTCACAGATATGCAATATTGGATAATTTTCCTGAATAAATAAATGACCAAATATAATATTTTGGTCTCATTTGTTTAACTGGGTTCTCTTTATCTACTTTTAGGACTTGTGTGAAAATCTGATGATGTTTTAGGTCAAGCAGACAGAGGAAGTCTGTGTGCGCATGCGCAGGTTTACCTTTGACATCATTTTGTTGCTAAACGAACAGCTGATCACACCGAGGTGCTCGCTGAGCGCCGATATTTATTAGTTTGGTCCTGCATTTCCTTTCCTTCGTACCGGTATATAACATAACGTCTTTTCTTCTTTTCGCTTTCCGTTACTGTAGTCGGTCTTTCACGTTTCATTCACACACTCACGTCCTCCATGTTCCTCTCCTGTTTCAAATTTGTATCCCACAATGCCTTGCGTGAACGGGGAAAGCCCACCACATGATGGTGCATAATGTAGTATCTTGTATTGCATCATGGTGAAGCAGGAAAAAATAGCGCAGAATTTAGGGCCACGTGGAGATAAATTCATTAAATGATCTCTTTTTTTTAACTAATAAAATTGGAAGTCTGTGATTCGAATTCAGTAGCTTTCGGTCACTAAACAAAAATCCCTGGGTGTCGGGGAAAATTCTTTTTATGACCTACACTTGAAAAATCTGAAAGGCTGTACAGCTTTAACGGTCTTGCTCTGGAATATGTCAGGAAAAGGTTTGTGAACTTCGTGGAGGTCCGTGGAAGGAACACTCTGTGGAATTCATTTCCCCTGGAAGTAAACCAATGCAAATCTCTTGCGGCGTTCACGAGCGCCGTCAGGACTGTTTTCCCGTGAAAACTATGCATCGGTGTAAATAATTTATAATTTTTTTTCAATTTTATGACAGATTTTTCTTCCTATTACGATTGTCTCATCTCATTTCGTTATCTGTAGCCGCTTTATCCTGTTCTACAGGGTCGCAGGCAAGCTGGAGCCTATCCCAGCTGACTACGGGCGAAAGGCGGGGTACACCCTGGACAAGTCGCCAGGTCATCACAGGGCTGACACATAGACACAGACAACCATTCACACTCACATTCACACCTACGCTCAATTTAGAGTCACCAGTTAACCTAACCTGCATGTCTTTGGACTGTGGGGGAAACCGGAGCACCCGGAGGAAACCCACGCGGACACGGGGAGAACATGCAAACTCCACACAGAAAGGCCCTCTCCGGCCACGGGGCTCGAACCCGGACCTTCTTGCTGTGAGGCGACAGCGCTAACCACTACACCACTGTGCCGCTCCCATTACGATTGTCATTTTTGTTTTTGTTAAATGAGAGCCACGTGTATACTGTCTATAGGATATCAAATGCTATCTCTTAATAAAAAAAAATGTGATCTGTCTATCTTAACCAGCTTCATGAGGTCATCACCTGGAATGATTTTCAGTTAACAGGTACGCCACGTCAAAAGGTAACTAGTGGACGAGTTTCTTGGCTTCTTAATGCGTTTGAAATCGTCAAGCAGTAAACAGTACATAATAAAAATATAAATAAAAATAACCCTATTCAACACCACAACTGGAGCAATCCATACATATTATTATAGATCAAGAAACGCTATCCATCATTACTTTAAGACATGAAGTGGTTTTTAATTAATATTCCTAAAAAAATACAGATAAAACATTGAATTTGAAGGTGTGTCCACATTTTTGACTGGTACTGTACATAAACAGGGTTTTACAGCATCTTCCAAAAGCCACAGGTCTCTTTTAGTTCCGTTTCCTTGCACACTTTCTGATTTAATTAATCTACAGAACACATTTTTCCTGCAATGTGAAGACGTTGATCCTTGGTTGGACCGTGCCTCGGAGTTTCGAAGGTTTTCGAGCAGATTGACTTTGTGCTGACTGCAGCTTGACACCTGAGTGCTCGGGATTAAACTCAGCCCCAGCCTGCAGATTTAAGCCCCAACAGTGTATCAGGGGAACCTCCTTACTGCTCCACGTGACAGGCGGGTCTGATATCATCTCTAAAACACAGCGCTTTTCTCCAAATCCGTCAGCTCACTGTCTCAGCATCACTAATCACTGATCACTGATCACTGATCACTGATAGCGTATTGACTCGCAGCCCCCGAAGGTCCGTGATTGTTTTGATTAGGACGTGAACTTCGTTTCAGACAGCTGTATTGATATGGATGCTCGAAATTGGATTCATACGCTGTTACTTGATTTAACCATGGAGTGTGTACGGGGTTTTTTTTTTTCTGTTTTCATTGCTAGTTGGTAGTGCTCGAGATGAATAATAATCTCATCTCATCTCATTATCTGTAGCCGCTTTATCCTGTTCTACAGGGTCGCAGGCGGGCTGGATCCTATCCCAGCTGACTACGGGCGAAAGGCGGGGTACACCCTGGACAAGTCGCCAGGTCATCACAGGGCTGACACATAGACACAGACAACCATTCACACTCACATTCACACCTACGCTCAATTTAGAGTCACCAGTTAACCTAACCTGCATGTCTTTGGACTGTGGGGAAAACCGGAGCACCCGGAGGAAACCCACGCGGACACGGGGAGAACATGCAAACTCCGCACAGAAAGGCCCTCGCCGGCCACGGGGCTCAAACCCGGACCTTCTTGCTGTGAGGCGACAGCGCTAACCACTACACCACCGTGCCGCCCACTGAATTATAATAATAATAATAATAATAATTCCCATAGATGGCTTTATGTAGGCATTGTATAATGTTATGAATGTTTCAGTAGGTTTACATCAGGCACCATGTGAAGCACTTAAGGCCAATTTATGCTGACAACCCAGTCCTCGCAGATAGCGTCGCAGACAGTGTCTGCGTAGCCCCCCCACCTTCGCAGACGCTCTGCGCGCACCTCCCAAAAATTGTGACCACCGCAGAAGCCTCGCAGACAGCGTCGCAGACAAGAGGGCTCTGATTGGTCCACTCTACATCCGCTGTACACGCACTTCCGCTTCCCTACTTTCCCGGTTTGGTTTGTTTTCACGACCGGCATTTTTAAAAACACGAGCGAAGATGGAGCAGCACGAAGAGCGGTTGATTGAGGAAGTACGTACATCTATACGACTCCAGTTCTAGTCATTATAAAAAAAAAAAGTTCTAGTCATTATAAGTAACCAGAGGATAAACACTCCACTAACCACACCCACCAACTACTCCTAGCGACTTCGCGCCCCCTTGCGTTGTGCCGGTGAATAACATCACGCACGCCTATTACTCCCCGCTCAACGATAAATTACAACTGTCTGCGAAAAGCTATCTGCGAAAGCCTTGTCGCAAGAGCATGCAGAGGCCTTTACACTCACTGGCCACTTTATTAGGAACACCCATCCGTCCACATGCTGTTTGATGGCGTTCTGTAATCAGCCGATCCCTCGACAGCAGCACAAGGCATCAGATCATTCACGCAGATCCAAATCAGGAGCTCTGGTTAATGTTCACGATGTTCAAACATCAGAACGGGAAAAATTGTGATCTCAATCAAAGTGCAGTGTGACTTTCTTTCACTGCGGCGTGGGTGTCGGTTTGAGCCAGATGAATAATTTTGGTTTGAGTATTTCAGAAACCGCTGATCTCCTTCCTGGGGTTTTCACACACACACACACAACAGTCTCTACACAGAATGGTGCGAAAAACAAAAAACATCATCGAGTGAGTGAGCGACAGTTCTGTGGGTGGAAACAAACACCTTGTTGATAAGAGAGCTCAGAGATCACAAAATGGACAGATTGGTTCGAGGTTTTTTTTTTTTGCCAGGAAGGATATGGTTACTCATATAATCCCTCTTTACAACCGTGGTGAGCAGAAAAGCATCTCAGCATGCAACAGCAGAAGAACACATTGGGTTCCACAACCTTAGAATCAAGAACAAGTTCGTATTAAAGTAGCCGGTGATGTACGGTATTTATTCTCGATCCTGAGATCGAGATGCTGACCCCTTCTGCTCCTCGGACCTGCCTGGTCCATCCTGGTGGCCTACGTCTGGTTGGAGTCTCATCGCATCGTTCCTGTGAAGGACGGCTCCATATGGACAGTTGAAAGTCCCACTTAGAAGATGTTCTGGACTCTTACTGTATATCTGAGGACTGCAGTTGACTTGCTAACTTTAGGACTGCAGTTGTCTTGAACAGTTTTGCACTCAAGTTTCCATCAATGAACAGTTTATAACTTCAACCAAACAGACTTCATGTTAAAACTCTTAAAAATGTTATAATCACGTTATCTGTTATCACCCAAATGAGGATGGGTTCCCTTTTGAGTCCGGTTCCTCTCGAGATTTCTTCCTCATGTCGTCTGAGGGAGTTTTTCCTCGCCACCGCCGCCACAGGCTTGCTCATTGGGGATAGATTAGGGATAAAATTAGCTCATGTTAGTCATTAAAATTCTGTAAAGCTGCTTTACGACAGTGTCTATTGTTAAAAGTGCTATAAAAATAAACTTGACTTGACTATTTCGGACGTATCATGCAGCCTTATGAACACTATCCTTAGGAGACGTGGGACTGCCGTGCTTTTAGAAATTCTGTACGCCGTCATAAATGGCTGATGGAAGCATCATGTCGTTCGTTTAACGATGGTTCGGTTGGTTTATGTCAGCTGTCATAAGGTCCTGAGAAGTATATGGACATCCCTTGCCATAGACGGCTTATACTAGTGATAAGTGTCATGAACTTATTATGTTAGTTAGGAGCAATTCCAGCGTTATGGACGTGACACTTGAACTCAAAATGGCAACAAATGACCCAGTGCATGTTTTATTGTCTCCCAGTATTTAAACAGGTGTTGCACATTTTAAGGCTGTACCATACTGGAGAAGTGATAGAACAAGAACAATTCCCATAGTACATCTGGGGCATGCCAGAAAACGCCAATAAAAGATGCGTTATGGATGTGACAGAAAAAGTATCACTTTTCTTGGGTGACTGTACATTTTTACCAAACTCTGTGAAATTGTAAACCTAATGTCGAAATGGAGATATCCATTTGATAGAGGGGTCCAAGGTGAATATTAAAAAATCTTTGTTTAAAATATCTTGTATTTCATGCAGAGTTTCGGAAGGAAAAGTCAGCGTTATGGATGTGACGAAATTCCGTTATGGATGTGACGCGTCTGAAATAGACATGGCATATGTTTAGAAAATCAGCAATTTAACCACCATAACCCTTTGAAAAACTCTCTAAATATCAGCTAAAACTATCAAAGTTCTTAAATAATATTTAGGATGGCTATTGTTTTGCTGTTTTGTGGATTTTAGCATACATTTCTGTGGCTTGTGGGAATAATATAGAATTGTGCATGATCAAAGTTGGTTTTAGCTTGGGTTTTACATTATAAGAAAGAAAGACTGACAGTGACATATTAGGTTGGTTACAAATTGGTTCAACTTATTCACATCTGTAAAATACAGGCCTAGGTGATATCTCTGGGAGTGGTTTTGATGTATTACATGTTGCTTTATTTTTGCATGGTGAGGTTGACATTTACATGGAATTGCCCTTAGCTTGATCTTCGTTGTCATGACGTGGCTATGTCGGCTCCATGTAGTGTCATGAACATTTCATGTCACTAGTCTTGAAACGCTTGCGTGTGTATTCGAGGTCATGTCACCTTATAAACACTATCATAAACAGATAAGTATATTTCAGTTGGCTTATGTCGGCATTATGTTGTGTCATGAACGTTTAAGTTGATGTCAGGTGTCATGAAGCGCTTACGTAGAGAATCTAGCAGCTGAATTTCAAATATGTTGAGCTTCCTTGTCGAGAAAAGTCTGAGTTTATACATTGTAATGGATGAAAAGGATAAAAAGGAATTGTATACATGCACATACAGTACTGTGCAAAAGTCTTAGCCCCCCTATTTTTTCATACAAACTTTGTTATAGGTTTCTATTTTATGACTTCTACTGTACATTATCGAGTCGGTACAAAGACATTTTAGAGTTAGTCTTTTTTTTTCAGTACAAAATTAAATGTTACAAAAAAAAAGTTTGTATCTGAGCAGCACATTCCATAAGAGAGCACTTTTCAGATTATAAAAGAAAACATAATGAAGGCTGCTGGGTTTTGGTGCAAAATGAAGAAGCGAGTGTGACAGTCAAAGTGTCCAGAAGAACTGTGGCTGGTTCTGGAAGATGCTCAGGAAAACCTACAGCTCATTTCCACATAAAACTTATCAAACAATGTACCTGAAACTGCCAATTTTTTTTAAAGCAAAGGAAATTTCGTCTCACACCAAATACTGACTTTGTTTCATTTATTATAGTTTACTGATTATCGTTTATAGTATTTTTTTTTTGAAGGTAGACTGTCTTTCTGATTTTTCAACTGTCGGTCATGAAAAGAATTTTCCCGGACACATAATTTTTGTTTAGTGGACCGAAAGCTACTGAATTCGAATCACAGACTTCCAATTGTATTAGTTTTTCTTTTTAACAGACCAATTAATGAATTTATCTCCACGTGGCCCTAAATTCTCAGCTATTTTTTCCTGCTTCACCATGACACAATACAAGATACTACATCATGCACCATCACGTGGTGGGCTTCTGCCGTTCGCGCAAGGCATTGTGGGATACAAATTTGAAACAGGAGAGAAAAACGGAGGACGTGAGTGTGCGAATGAAACGTGAAAGACCGACTACAGTAACGGAAAGAAAGCGAGAAGAAGAAAAGACGTTATGTTATATACGAAGGAAAGGAAACGCAGGAAATATCAAACTAATAAATATCGGCGCTCAGCGAGCACCTCGGTGTGATCAGCTGTTCGTTTAGCGACAGAATGATGGAACTGTCAGTGCACGCTCAAAGGGAAACCTGTACCGTAGATGTGCACACGGATAGGACTGTATATGTAAATGTAAATGTCTAAAATAGCGTTAAATAATTGTGCAACATTGGAACAGGTTAACAATATGGCATAAAATTAGGAAATATGAAAACAATCGTCCGAGCACGAGGTTATGAAAGCAGCAACCAGGGTTTCAGCGTCTTTCCGATGAAGTTAAGGTCAAAGTCGATTAAGACTTGTGCTCTCTTCAGGTGATCGAGACGGTGAGTGCGGTGGATAAAGACGAGCCTCCCAGCGGCCATCGCTTCTTCTTCTCCCTGACTGCAGAGGCTGCTGGGAACCACAACTTTACCCTGCGGGACAACAAAGGTAGCTTACATAGCACTGTTCAATGCCTTATCTGCTCCAACACACCTGGAAGACGTATTACAATATGTTGTACTTCGAACAGCATTACACTGATGTATAAACCGCTTTCCTGCATTCGAAGCCAAAATGCCGAGCACGATAACACGATGAACGTTTCTCATTTCATCATATTTATTTATTGTAAATAATACAATTTTGTCATATTAAGATGCAGACATTATATTTCAAACCAAAATAACTAAAACATTCAGTGTAAGAATTGAAGCAGTGCTCAGTGAACTACATGACATCCACTGCACATAAAACCCTTCGTGACAACTGTCATAAGCCTACATGAACATTTATAACACTGAACCCTACATGGCGAAGTATGTCACGTTATCAGTTGTGCTATAACTAAATCACACTCAGCTACAAAGACAGTGGTTATAGCATTCCAGAAAGTGCCAGAACACAACCTTATTCCAGATTGTTTAAGGAGGTTGTCATGAAGCACTTACAGTATGTCTAGGTGTTATGTAACATCAGCCTTATAAGTTAAAGGTTACCGCTATTGTTTTCAGAAATAACTTGATATCAGTTGTCACAGAGACCTTATATCAGTATCGTGCTGTCTCGTGAATGTTTAAGTCGCATCATTTCAGTGCTCATGTAGCCTTATGAACAACTTTTTTTTTTAGAACTAGTTTTACTGTACATCAGTTGTCATAGAGAGCTTATGTAGGGTTATGAATGCTTAAGAAGCCTTACATCAGCTGTCATGTTGGCTTCTTATTGTATAAGTAGCCATATAAGTAATGTTTTTGTGATTATTTTTAGAAATAGTTTTACTGTACATTAGTTATCATAGAGAGCTTATGTAGGGTTATGAATGCATAAGAAGTCTCGTATCAGTTGTCATAGATGGCTTATGCAGACCTCATGTAGTAGCGTAATAAGTGGACACATAAGTAAAGTTTTAGTGATTATTTTTAGAAATAATTTTACTGTGCATCAGTTGTCATCGAGAGCTTATGTAGGGTTATGAATGCTTAAGAAGTATCATATCAGTTCTCATAGATGGCTTATGTAGACTTCATGTAGTATCCTAATAAGTAGCCACATTAGTGAAGTTTTAGTGAATTTTTTTTTAGAAATAGTTTTACTGTACATCAGTTGTCATAGAGCTTATGTAGGGTCATGAATGCTTAAGAAGTCTTACATCAGCTGTCATATATGGCTTATGTCGACTTCTTATAGTAGCCTAATAAGTAGCCACATAAGTAAAGTTTTAGTGATTTTTTTTTAGAACTAGTTTTATTGTACATCACTTGTCATAGAGAGCTTGTATAGGGTTATGAATGTTCAAGAAGTTTCATATCAGTTATCATAGATGGCTTATGTAGACTTCATGTCGTAGTCTAATAAGTAGCCACGTAAATTTTCAGCAATTTTTTTTTATAAATAGTTTTGCTGTACATCAGCTGTCATAGAGAGCTTATGTAGTGTTATGAATGGTTAAGAAGTCTTACATCAGCTGTCATAGATGGCTTATGTTGACTTCTTATAGTAGCATAATAAGTAGCTACATAAGTAAAGTTTTAGTGATTTTTTTTAAAAACAGTTTTACTGTACGTCAGTTGTCGTAGAGAGCTTATGTAGGGTTATAAATGCTTAAGACGTTTCATATCAGTTATCATAGATGTCTTATATAGACTAAGTAGCTACATAAGTGAAGTTTCAGTGATTTTTTTTTTTTTTAGAAATAGGTTAATGTCAGATGTCATAGATGGCTTATGCAGGCATCACGGGATGCTATGAATATTTATGTATGAAGGATTATTTCAGTTCTCATACAACATGTCACCTTATGAACACTTCTATTACAAGTGTTATGGCTATTTATTTTGTTCTGAATATTAAAGAATCTTGTTCCGTGTTAGATATCATGAAGAGCTTATATAGCAGGGGCTATGTCGCCTTTTAAACACAGTACCAACTGTTATCAGTGGTCCTGCTATTTTTTTAACTGGGTTGATATCAGTTGACTTAGATGTCTGATGTGGATAGTTTATGGCATCTTGAAGTGTTATGAATGTTTAGGCGTTTTATGTCAGTTGTCATTAACAGCTTATGTAGCTATTATGTAGCCGTATGAACACTGTGCTTAAGTAAAGATTGACTTTTTTTAAATGAGAATAAAATGTACGAGTTGTCACAGACGGCTGATGTAGGCATCGTGTCGTGTTATGAACTGCCCTTTATTCAGACAGATGTTCGTTTATTATGAGAATTTTCCCTAACAGCTAAAAATGGATCTCGTAATTGTCGCATTACGACATACAGTTGTCCCAGATAAACATCTGTATTGTAAAAAAGAAATATTTGCAATAACCTTGACAGTAGTGTGCCTGATCTGTCTCCTTTCTTTTCTCACCTCATTTCCTTTTATTAACAATCTCTTTCCTTTCCCATCTTATCTTTCCGTCTGGTGTGTCCTCTCCAGATAACACAGCGTCCATCCTGACTAAGCGTGGAGGATTTCACAGGCGAGAGCAGCCGCTGTACCGTCTGCCCGTGCTGATAGTGGACAGCGGGAGTCCGTCTCTCAGCAGCACCAACACTCTGTCCATCCGGGTGTGTGAGTGCGACTCTGACGGAGCTCCACAGGCCTGCGGGACAGAGGCTTTCCTCCTGACGGCCGGACTGAGCACCGGAGCGCTCACAGCCATCCTGGCCTGCATCATGACACTGCTTGGTAGGAATACATCATCATCATCATCATCATCATCATCATCATCACTATGATCCCATACCCAACATTATAATCATTATCTCCATACCATCATCATCAGGAACATCACCAACATCATAACCAGCGCCTATTTCATCATCTTAATTAACACCAGCATCATCAACACCTTCAACTTCATCATCATCATCACCACTGTTACTACTGACATCAATATCATAGGCACAACCGTCATTACTACTACCATGAGTACTTTCATCATCATCATCATCGTCATCATCATCATCATCACGACAGCCAATGTCATCAGTCATTACCAGCATTCTCACCACTGCTACAAACATTAACTTCATCATAACCATTATCACCACATCATAATCATCTACCATCATCGGTATCACCACGACAACCATCACAATCGCAACCATCACCATCACCACCACTACAATCATCACCATCATCACAACCAAGATCATCCTCACCACAATCATAACCATCACACTTATCACCATTGCCATCACAATCATCACCGCCATCACTACAGCCAAGCTCATCACCACCACAACCATCACAACCACTACAATCATCACCATTACCACAACCAAGATCATCACCACAATCATAACCATCACAACCATCACACTTATCACCATTGCCATCACAACCATTACCACCACCACAACCAAGATCACCACCACAACCATCACATCCACTACAATCATCGCAATTACTATAACCAAGATCATTACCACCACAATCATAAACATCACAACCATCACACTTATCACCATTGCCGTCACAACCATTACCGCCACCACAACCAAGATCACCACCACAAGCATGACCATCACAACCACCACAATCATCACCATCACCACAACCAAGATCATCACCACCACAAGCATGACCATCACAACCACCACAATCATCACCATCACCACAACCAAGATCATCACCACCACAATCATAAACATCACAACCATCACACTTATCACCATTGCCGTCACAACCATTACCGCCACCACAACCAAGATCATCACCACCACAAGCATGACCATCACAACCACCACAATCATCACCATTACCACAACCAAGATCATCACCACAATCATAACCATCACAACCATCACACTTATCACCATTGCCGTCACAACCATTACCACCACCACAACCAAGATCATCACCACCACAACCATCCCAACCACTACAATCATCCACATCACCACAACCAAGATCATCACCACCACAATCATAAACATCACAACCATCACACTTATCACCATTGCCGCCACAACCATTACCGCCACCACAACCAAGATCATCACCACCACAAGCATGACCATCACAACCACCACAATCATCACCATCACCACAACCAAGATCATCACCACCACAAGCATGACCATCACAACCACCACAATCATCACCATCACCACAACCAAGATCATTACCACCACAACCAAGATCACCACCACAACTATCACATCCACTACAATCATCACAATTACCATAACCAAGATCACTACCACAGTCATAACAATCACAACCACTACAATCACTCCCGTCACCACAACCAAGATCATCACCACCACAATCATAAACATCATAACCATCACACTTATCACCATTGCCGTCACAACCATTACCGCCACCACAACCAAGATCATCACCACCACAACCAAGATCATCACCACCACAAGTGTGACCATCACAACCACCACAATCATCACCATCACCACAACCAAGATCATCACCACCACAACCATCCCAACCACTACAATCATTACCATCACCACAACCAAGATCATCACTACCACAATCATAACAATCACAACCACTACAATCATCACCATCACCACAACCAAGATCATCACCACCCAACCATCACCACTGCAACTGTGTACCACCATCACAACCATCATTATCATCACCATTACTCCCACAACCATTATGACCAT
Organism: Neoarius graeffei; assembly: GCF_027579695.1. Taxonomy (NCBI): domain Eukaryota; kingdom Metazoa; phylum Chordata; class Actinopteri; order Siluriformes; family Ariidae; genus Neoarius; species Neoarius graeffei. The sequence goes on along the minus strand of NC_083591.1, from coordinate 4,769,728 downwards.
CACAACTATTGTCATCAACACAACCAAGAGCATCACCACCACAACCATCACCACTACAATTGTGTCCAATCATAAACATCACAACCATCACAGTTATCATCACCATTATCATGACAACCATGACCACCACCACCCCACCACTACAACCATCACCATCACCACAACCAAGATCATCACCACCACAAACATCACCCTTATAATCATCAGCACCACAACCATTGCCACCATAATCATTACCACCACTACAACTGCCATCACAATCATCTATCACAATCACATACATCACCACTGCAATTGTGTGTCATCATAACAATCACCATTACCATCACTACAACCACAATCATCACCACCACAATCATCACCACTGTAATCATGTACCACCCTCACATCACAACCATTACTACCACAACCATCACAACCAACAGAACCATTACCATCACCACAACCAAGATCATCACCACTGCAACCATCACCACTGCAATTGTGTACCATCACAGCCATCACCACCACCATTACCATCACCGCAACCAAGATCACCTCCACAACCATTACCACCATAATCATTACCACCACTACAACCACCATCATAATCCTCACCATTACAACCAATACTACTGTAATCGTGTACCATCATAACCATCACAACCATCACCATCATCACCACCACTCCAACCACCATCACCTTCATCACACATGTGCACCAGGTTTCTCTGCCAGCACATCAGAGGCCCACACGGGTGTTTGTAGTCTAATGAAAATTCCTTTACGATTGTTTTGATATCAGCTCCAGCGGGGTTCAGCTCCGCGTCGGCTAATTGAGAAACAAATAGAAAGTCAATTACACAGCAAGGACATCGTCTCATCATTTTGGTTGTTTGTTCCTTTCTCATCTACTTTACGTCTTCATTAAGGCCTAAACTGATTCAAAAGAAACTTATTGTGTGGAGAAAAATAATTAATTACAGATTAAGTGGTTGGCCGGAGAAATGCCCTGCTTTACAACGGAATAACATTTGTTAATCACACAGCTGATTTCCAAAAGTACATTAGATCCATTCGATTGATTCTGCGCCGAGTCACACTGTTGATGCTCGTCGCTGTGCTCGTGCGCTCGCGTGGTGTAACTGAATTGGTGACGGTTGAAGCTGTGAAGGACGCTCAGTAGGCACCGGAGGGTCTGTTTGGGTTTGGGGTGACATGCCAGATCAACGTGAGCTGATTGTTTGATGAGTGCCACTTTTCAAACGTGTGCTATTCATGGAGCCTGATTGGTCGAGCTCAGGCTGATTGTTGAGTTGACTTGAGGATTGGAGAACGAGTGAATACAGCACTGATGGAGAAATGAGTTCACGATGATTGTATTGTTGGTGTGTTTCTCAGACCAGATGAGCCTCGATGGGGACCTGACCTTCACGTTGCGTGTCCTTTATTTGAAAAAGGACTCACGTTTTTCCCAGTTTGTCTCGCTGCACTGGTGCATGGACGTCATTTGAACAAAAATAGGTGCCCATGTGGCTGCTGTTTATAAATAAAATAGTTTTCTGATCCCATGTCCATACAGTAAATATCGCATATATACCGTACATGTTATCAATTCTACTCTCCTCATCTCTTACAGTCATCACCAAGCTGTGAGCAGCATCAGGGCTCGGAGTGTTTTGGTTACTGTGTTTTGTTCTAAAGACAGCGCTGTGAACTAGATCTATTTTTAAAATAGTAAGAAAGCACTCGTTCATGAATTGTCTTAAAAGCATTATTTAGTACTAATGAGCACATTTTGTTTCACAAGTGTAGTGTAAAGACTCTAAAATCTCATCTCATCTCATTATCTCTAGCCGCTTTATCCTGTTCTACAGGGTCGCAGGCAAGCTGGAGCCTATCCCAGCTGACTACGGGTGAAAGGCGGGGTACACCCTGGACAAGTCGCCAGGTCATCACAGGGCTGACACATATGGCCCTTTTCCACTACCCTTTTTCAGCTCACTTCAGCTCGACACGGCTCGCATTTCGACTACCTCAGAGCAGCACGACTCAGCTCGCTTCAGCCCTACTCAGCACCCAAAACTCGCACGGTTTTGGAGTGGGGCTGAAGCGAGCCAAACCAAGCCGAGTGGGGCTAGGGGCGTGAGCAGACACTCCCCTGTGCACTGATTGGTGAGGAGGAGTGTCCTCACATGCCCACACACGCCCCGCGAGCACGCTGGGATCTGTAAACCCGGAAGAAGAAGAAGAATTACAAATTACGAGAATTTCTGAAGCCTTATGCGCCTCGCCTCATCTATACGCTCTTGCCAGTATCTGTTGGCGTTGTCGGTGACAACAAGCCACAGCACCAAGACCAGCAACACTAACGACTCCATGTCCTCCATGTTTATTGTTTACTATCCGGGTTGTGAGACTACCGCTTAAAAGATCACTGATGTCACTGTTTGCGCCGCCTAACGACATCACGTGACGTCCACCCACTTTCGCTAACTCCACCCAATGTGTCCACCCACTTCCAGCCAGCACGGTTCAGCGCGGTTGTAGTCGAAATGCAACTCAGCACGGCACGGCTCAGCCCAACTCAGCCGCGTTTGTAGTGGAAAAGTGGCAATAGACACAGACAACCATTCACACTCACATTCACACCTACGGTCAATTTAGAGTCACCAGTTAACCTAACCTGCATGTCTTTGGACTGTGGGGGAAACCGGAGCACCTGGAGGAAACCCACGCGGACACGGGGAGAACATGCAAACTCCGCACAGAAAGGCCCTCGCCGGCCATGGGACTCGAACCCAGGACCTTCTTGCTGTGAGGCGACAGCGCTAACCACTACACCACCGTGCCGCCCGACTCTAAAATGTAAAGTAAAATTAAAAAATTAAAGCGAATAGCGGAAGTTTGATACCGGCTTCTCGATATATCGGCCAAAAAGCAAAAAAAAAAAAAACGTACAAAACCTTTCATTTGACCTTTCAGAAGGACCAAACAAAAGCCGTGATAAACAAAAAGGTAAAATTTTCTTAAAATAAATAAACACCACTTACTCGATATCGAATCAGTAGCCTCGGTGAACCACAAGGTGAATTTCGTTTATCGTTTTATCTGCTGTTTATTTTCCGATACGACGGAGTTATAACGAGGTTTCTCTTATTTCGTTTCTGGTTCTGATTGTTTCCGAAGTTTATTAAGAAGTAGAATGGGTAATCAAACTTGATCAGGATAAGCGCTGCTGATTGGTTACGAAGTTTCGCTGTTGTTACACTCGTTCTTACATTCTTACAACACGATGACATCGCGGCTTCACCACTCGTTCTTGTGTACCTTTGATAACGCGAGATTAACTGTTCGTATCGCGAGATCACGAGTCGCCGTTACACACGTTCTTACAACATGATGACATCATGGCTCTGCCTCGTGTCGCCTCTATGAGGCAGGAGCCACAAAAATTCTCAAACTTACTTAAAATTACTACTTTTATTTTTCCTTCTTAAAGTCCAGTGCTTTCTTTTTCACACTCATTCATCCTGATCTGTTTCTTCTTTTCTTTTTTCTGACATATTTATGCAAGGAGGTCAGACGTTACATTTTCACCACAGCTCGAGTCGAACATCCTGCCTGCATGTCATGTTGGAAAAATGTTTTTTTTTTCCTTCTCTGACATTTTTGATTAATGAATAAATGTCACAGTGTGCTTTTTATCCAATTATAGTTACGTTTAATGTTGTGGAACTGAGAAAAAGATCGTTTCTGTTCTCATTTATGTGATCAGTTATCAGTCGTTCCCTCACCAGATGCTCGTTTGTGTCTCTCTTGAAGTTAAAAAGATTTTTTTTTTTAAAGCGTAAACTGTTTTGCCGCTGTCGTGATGATATCGGAAAACTGGTACAGACCGTTTCCTTCAGTAAATCTGAAACAGGTCAACGATTCAACATTTTTCTTTGATAAATGTATTTTAGTTTATTATCAATCGTAGCTTATTCAGGCGTCCTCTGTGTAAACCCCTATGAAGGAGTCGTTACTATGGAAACGATAACTGCGAGAAACAAATCATCAAGACCACCTTATCATCAAAACCAGTTTGAGAATTTGAGTGAAATTACATTGTGTCACTTTTTTTTTTCCATTATTAGACTCTCTGATTAGCATTGTATGGTCCCACTTGCTACATGTTAATCCCCTTTGTTGTTGTTTTTTGTTGGTTTGTTTGTTTTTTCAACGCTATGGAAATCACGAATCAAAAAAACCGAAACAAAAGGCTTCAATCTGAAAACCCGAAAGAAATCCTCCAAGCACAATGCGATGGGATTTTGTCGAGGAGGCTAGCTTCAGTCAGTCTTAATTAAACTGTGCAGACGACAGCTCTTCTCCCGCGTCTCTCTGTCCAAGCGAAACAACAAAACAAAAGGACGCAATCACACTGCAATCTGTTGACTGATTGCACCCCACTGAGAGGCCATCAAGGCTTAGGAGTCCAAACCGTGAGTCTGAAATGGGGTGTGTGTGTGTGTGTGTGTGTGTGTGTGAGAGAGAGAGAGAGACAGTCATCCATCAGCGAGAATAAAACTGAAACAATGAAGCTGCTGGATCTCTTTTAGCGTCCAGCTCGGACGTTTCTGATCAAAACTGAAAAGCTAACAGTGAGGAATGTTTCATGGTGCGTTCGAAAAAATATATGAAACGTTCAAAAGGTCAAATTCAGCTGCAGTCTTTTAAAGAGATTTAATAAATCAATTAATCAATCATCTCTACTGTCTTATCAGGCCCACTCATACTCCATACACCTTTTATATATTCTGAGCAAAATGGCTCTGACTTAAGCCTCATAAGTATTGGAATTATGCCAGAATAGAAAAAAAAAAATGTATGCGCCAATCAAGTGCTCATGAAAAAAAATTCAAATTTTTTTCTCCTTTCGCTTCTGAAAATGTTATTAATTTTGGTTTTAAAACCAGATTATTGTCAGAATCAGAATCATGTTTATTGGTCAAGTACTGGTATGTTGACACACACAAGGGCTTTGGTTCCGACAGGTTGGGTCTCTCTAGTGATACAGGGGAGGGGGAAAAAAGATATCTCATCTCATCTCATTATCTCTAGCCGCTTTATCCTGTTCTACAGGGTCGCAGGCAAGCTGGAGCCTATCCCAGCTGACTACGGGTGAAAGGCGGGGTACACCCTGGACAAGTCGCCAGGTCATCACAGGGCTGACACAGAGACACAGACAACCATTCACACTCACATTCACACCTACGCTCAATTTAGAGTCACCAGTTAACCTAACCTGCATGTCTTTGGACTGTGGGGGAAACCGGAGCACCCGGAGGAAACCCACGCGGACAACATGCAAACTCCACACAGAAAGGCCCTCGCCGGCCACGGGGCTTGAACCCAGGACCTTCTTGCTGTGAGGCGACAGCGCTAACCACTACACCACCGTGCCGCCCTGGAAAAAACATATGTATATGTAATATAAGAAAAAAAGTGTGTATATATATCTCATCTCATCTCATTATCTGTAGCCACTTTATCCTGTTCTACAGGGTCGCAGGCGAGCTGGAGCCTATCCCAGCTGACTACGGGCGAAAGGCGGGGTACACCCTGGACAAGTCGCCAGGTCATCACAGGGCTGACACATAGACACAGACAACCATTCACACTCACATTCACACCTACGCTCAATTTAGAGTCACCAGTTAACCTAGGCCAAGTTTACATTAGACCGTATCTGTCTCGTTTTCTTCGCGGATGCACTGTCCGTTTACATTAAAGCGCCTGGAAATGCCGGGAAACGGGAATCCGCCAGGGTCCACGTATTCAATCCAGATCGTGTCTGGTCCGGTGCTGTGTAAACATTGAGAATACGCGGATACGCTGTGCTGAGCTCTAGCTGGCGTCGTCATTGGACAACGTCACTGTGACATCCACCTTCCTGATTCGCTGGCGTTGGTCATGTGACGCGACTGCTGAAAAACGGCGCGGACTTCCGCCTTGTATCACCTTTCATTAAAGAGTATAAAAGTATGAAAATACTGCAAACACTGATGCAAATACTGCCCATTGTGTAGTTATGATTGTCTTTAGGCTTGCCATCTTTCCACTTGCAAGTGGTAAGTGATATGCGCTGGGATCACACACACAGCGGCTCAGTCCCGAATCGTGGCTCGTGCACTTCACTCGCGCGCTCTGTGAGCTGCCCAGGGCCGGAGTGCGCACCCTCCAGAGGGCACTCGTTGTTCAGGGCGGAGTGATTTGGAGCGCAGGATGCCTGCGGAGCCGAGTGTATCCGTGTATTGGCGTTGCTGTGTGCACGCGAATCGTGTATTGGTGTTGCTGTGTGCACGCTAATCGTTTTAAAAACGTTAATCTGATGATCCGCTGATGCGGTCTAATGTAAACCCCACCCTAACCTGCATGTCTTTGGACTGTGGGGGAAACCGGAGCACCCGGAGGAAACCCACGCGGACACGGGGAGAACATGCAAACTCCACACAGAAAGGCCCTCGCCGGCCACGGGGCTCGAACCCGGACCTTCTTTCTGTGAGGCGACCGATGAGACGTGTAGCACCGAGTTGTATATACACCGTGTATGACGTTGATTGAGTGGAATAACTGTTTAATTCCATCCAAATTCACTGGATTTTGAGAAACAGAGCATTTTTATTTGTATTTTTTTCAAATTTGATAAATAAAAACTTTATACAAAATGTCTGACAAAATCATTTCTGCTTAGAATGTAAACAACCCAGTGAAATGACAGGAGCAATTTGTGAAAAATGTAGTAATTAATAATAATAATAATAATAATAATTCTTGAAAAATAAAAAAGATACATTCTTACCATGAAATACCATATAATTCCATATTTTATTGCTTTTTTTAGGGGTATTTTGGGGGGGTTTTGTCTTCGAGTAGATTTTTTATTTCGTCCTTGGTTCGTTCAGCAACACGTGCCGCTATTTTGTTTTTCTTCTTTAGAGTTTTTTGGCGGTTGGCACACCAGCTTAAAGGTGATTACCGCCACCGACTGGACTGGAGTGTGGAACAGGAGATATTGGGGGGTGTAAATATTCTTTTAGCCATTTATGTTTCTTTTAAATACTTGATAACAAAGTAGTATATCTGACTTGATGTGCGCCGCCATTTTGTTTTTCTCTACTCACGGTATATGAGCTCATATCCTAGTAGTAGAGTAGCCAATCAGAGCACACGATTGCTCATATCCAGTACAATAACTAGTATAACTAGGTTTTTTTTTTTCTGCTTCCGGTTGAGAGTACGTTGTGCGCATTCTGGCTGCCGCTTCTCACCGGAGCTTTTTTATTTTATTTTCTCTCTCTTTTTTATTTTATTTATTTAATTTTTTTTGTTTGATGTTTGTTTTTATTTGGGTGTTTTTGTCTGCCGATGGTGGTGTAGCTCCGGACCCAGTTTTGGGCGTCAGTTCTCTCCAGGCCGTGGTTCACCGTGGGTGATGCCTGTGCTCCTCGCTATGGACTGCAGTGAGCTTGTTGCTCATTTTGGCATCGTGGTTGTCCAGCACTCTGTGCTTTAGTGCTTGGCGTAGTGTTCTGAGCGATGTTGCTCGGTGGCGTCGCGGCAGCTTTGCAGGCGGTTTGGGACGTACCAGCGCTCTGCGTGGCGGTGCTTCTGTGCTTGCTTTGTGGATCCATGGCACGGTGCTCCAAGTGATGTTGCCGACAGCGTCGCAGCGGCTGTGCTGGCGGTGTGGGACTTGTTTTCGTGCAACTTTTGGTGAGACTGTGGCTGCTACACCATTGGAATGACATCCTGGCCTCTTATTTGGTGGACTTACTTACTTACTTTATTTATAACTGTAAAGTTATAATCTTAATTCTTAATTTCCCTGAAGGAACCCTCCCAAGGGGATCAATAAAGTTTTATCTAATCTAATCTAATCTAATCTAATCTAATCTAATCTAATCTAAAGCGACCTTGGGTTTTGTGAAAGGTGCTATATAAATTGAAATTATTATTATTATTATTATTATTATTATTATTATTATTATTATTATAACTAGGATATACAATATGCATAATATACAATACTTATACACAATATGTCTAAAATATCTGTATTATACAATATCTATTATGTATAAAAATATATATAACATCAATAAAATATTTTGATTGCAGTCGTATCTCTGGATGTTGTGTATATTCATAAACATGCGTACGCTGGAGTTGTTGATGTGGTGACGTTTCCTGTAAGGAGATGTTTACGTACAACTTAACATTTAAGGAATGAGTCTCCAGTGCCAGCGCTTTGTGATTCTGTAACACAAAGCTGTAACTTTACACCTTTATGTTTTCCGACATCTTCAGGACAGACGAGTTTATGCTTCTGCATTTTCTCCAGACCATAACAAGCTGCATTTTGTTTGTTTGTTTGTTTGTTTGTTTTTGCCTGGTAGCTGCTATAATGTAAACGAGAGCAAGAACTAACTTGTTCCACAGACGTTCCACAACATTAAACGGAGCTAGAAGAAAAGAAAATGTCTCGCATAACGTTCTTTAATGAATGAAAAATGGCAGTCATTGGGAAGTCGCTGTGGTGTAAGGGAAATAATACACTTTGGGACATGTGGGTGAAGGAAATTAATCAACTTCATGCTTGTGGTTGATTAATGTTCTATAACAGCACACTCCATTGCGTTTTATCTTTCATGGTGGTTGATTTTTGCAGTTATTACTTATTGAAAGGTCACAGGGTTGCCAGATTGTGCTTTTATTGTGCTTTAAGTTGGAAAATCTTTCAGTTAATTTCAATAATCCTTCATTTAGAGTTTGAAGCAAATAATCACGTGTTGATGGATGCAAATGAGATGCAGTTTGATGTGTTTATGGTTAATTGGGAACAGTTCAGTCTGGGAATATTGAGTAAACTGCTTCAAATCCTGTTAGTACAGATTTTTACCTCCACCAATGTTGTTGGAAGAGGTTACGTTTTTGTGTTTGTTTGTTTGTTTGTTTGTTTGTTTGTTTGTTTGTTTGTTTGTTTGTTTGTTTGTTACCAATGTAACTCAAAAAGTAGTGAACAGATTTGGATGAAATTTGGAGGAAAGATGAGCCATGGGTAGGCCAAGGAACCATTGGTTAGCTTTTGATGCAAATCCGGCTATGGCTGTAGATCCAGGATCCCAACGTAGCTCAAAAAGTAGTGAACGGATTTGGATGAAATTTGGTGGAAAGGTGAACTATGGGCCAAGGAACCATTGATTAGATTTTGAGGCAAATCCGGATATGGATATAGATATAGAATGTAGCTCAAAAAGTAGTGAATGGATCTGCATGAAATTTGGTGGAAAGGTGAGCCATGGGTGAGCCAAGCAACCATTGGTTAGATTTTGATGCAAATCCAGATATGGATGTAGATCCAAGATCCCAACATAGCTCAAAAAGTAGTGAACGGATTTGGATGAAATTTGGAGGAAAGATGAGCCATGGGTAGGCCAATGAACCATTGGTTAGATTTTGATGCAAATCTGGATATGGCTGTAGATCCAGGATCCCAACGTAGCTCAAAAAGTAGTGAACGGATTTGGATGGAATTTGGTGGACAGCTTTAGTATTATCCTAGGTTCAAGTGATTTGATTTTGATGGACCCTGACATACCCAAAGCAGCCCAGCGAGCAGTTAGGTGTTAGGTGCCTTGCTCAAGGGCACTTCAGTCATTCCTGCTGGTCCAGGGAATCTTTGGCATCCTTTTGGTCCCAAAGCTGCTTCTCTAACCTTTAAGCCATGGCTTCCTCGTTTACAATTGATTTAATAGTTAACTATAGTAGTATGGTAGTGTTCCCTCAGAGACTCTAATTCCTGCCCAGAATCTTTCTCTTTCATCGCCTTAGAACTGAAAAAAAACCAAATCTTGTTTTTCAGTTGTTTGCATGTTGGTTCGGGAAAAAAAAAAAAAACACTTCCTGTGACTGGTTGGTGAGAGAACAGGGGAGGAGGGAGGACACAGTGAGTGTGTGGATATATGTAGGGGGGTAGATGTGGTATAGAGAGGAACAGATTTTTTTCCCTCTGGGTTTCTGAATAATAAATCAACAGGCATTGTGCCCCGCTGTCAGTTGTGTTATAATCCAAACAGTAGGGTTCCTGTGCGAGCTCACTACACAATGCACCAAACACAAGGACTGTTTGGGGAGAGAGAGAGAGAGAGAGAGAGAGAGAGAGAGAGAGACTCTTTCCCAGCTCATGAAGGACTTCTGTCCAAACTGTGTGTGTGTGTGTGTGTGTTTTCCAGAGAAACAGGATGTTTCAGATGTAAGTCCTTCATCCGCTTTGCAAAGTGCGTCTGCAAAGCTGTAGGAGGTGAAACCAGTTGATATTTGACATTTGCGGATGTTTAAAGCGTGACATTCACTCCGCGGGGTTCTGCACTTCACACACGATCTCCTTCTTCTTTAATATTAACCGAAATGCCATTAATGTTCATTTAGTCTATTAAAGAACCGACATTCACAACTGCTAGTTGTTGCTATCGCCATTAACTTTCCCTCGCTTCACTGCTGCCATAGCAACAGCTTCTTCATTACAGTCATTCTCTGTAATCTCAGCAGACATTTTAATGAACGTTTGGTTGTTAAGTTTGGCTGGAAATGAAACAAAAAGTCTCGAAACAGAAAAAACACACGCTTCTGCAAAGGCTTGATGGAGAAAGGAAGAGTAAATCGTAGATCACTGCAAACAAGCAAAGGCAAAGCATCGGTGGCGAACTGCAGACATGACTGTGTGACGATGATGATGATGTGAAGAATAATTCAGTTATTCCACAAAATCGAGTCGTACATGAGCTGAGCGTAGCACCAAGTCAGCTATAAGCCGTGTACATCTGTCCGGATTTCGTCCGGACAGTCCGGTTTTAGAGCCGTCTGTCCGGACGTCTGTCACGCGTCCTCACTTTTTACATTTTGTCCTCATTTCGGACCCTCAGCCACCACCGTTGCATCAATCGTCACAAATCCCCGCCCATTATTTACACTTGCTATTCTGCGATGACATACAGGCAAAGATAGCCTACAGGGATTTCTCATATACAAACATTCGCGCTGCGCACGCAGCTGATGGAGCCTCTGCAGCCTCTGATTGTCTGGAAGCTGCTGTCACTCAAAAGCTGCGCTCACGCGATTGACTGATTTTTGCTCCTCCGAGCTGCGCGCGCAGTGCGAATGTTTGTACGGAAAAACCTATGAATGTTGGCACGCATGCTGTTGAACAATACTCATGCCGAAACGAAAGACATGCTTTAAAAATGTTTGGTGCTTAGAGCATCGTTTTGTCGGCAAGAGCCAAAAAGGAGAACACTTCGCCTTCTGCAAGCTCTGTCGCATTGACTGTGGATAAGCCGAGGCCAGTATAGGAGGCTAAATGACAGGAGGCCTACATGTTTCTTGACTCATTTTTCGATTTTTCATTTTTTTTTTCTATTTGATGGTCTTTTTCAAGTGAATAAATATGTTGGCCTATGGCGTGGCAAAGACTGTTTTTTCAGTGTCTATAGATGGACACAACTCTTTACAGTGACTTTACAGTGATGTTTTGTTTCTTGTTGACATGGTCTTGACCATCATTTTCCACATTTCTCTTTTTGATAGGTGTTCCAAGTTAATAAATATATATTGACTTCATAGGTTTTTTTTTATAAGTTTTTCTTACACCCCCCCCCCCCCCCCCCCCCCCCCCATAACGTGACGGTGTCCTAACTTTAGGGCCTTTGTCCTCACTTTTGGACACAAGTGTCCTAACTTACAGACTCATGTCGGTGGTCACCCTATGTGTACAACAGGGGCGATTTCTCAGAGACAACAAGGGAAGCCGAGCTTCCCCTAAAATTCTCTCCCCAAACTGCGGCATCTACGACGTTGAATTCTCATTAAAACAATAACTTGCATAACATAATATATGCCCAAGATTGTATTTACGTTCATAACTATCCTGTAACTTATTTGAGTGATGTCTGACGAACTTGCAGTTCGCTACGAGAATCACGTTTGCTGCCAGGCTGTAACCAGCGTTGCCAGATACTGCTGACGTTTTCCAGCCAAAATATGTTCAAAACCCGCCAAAATGCACTTAAAACCGCCCAATCTGGCAACACTGGCTGTAACCTTTCTTATTTCAATGGGCTCTATGGCTGGCAGCCGGGTATCCGTTGCAGTCTATGAGTCGGCTCTGAACAGCCAATTTCGGCTAGTTGTTATTGGTTAAAATCGACAAAATCGTCACTTCCAGGGAAGCCGGGCTTCTCTGGGACTAAACGAGACAGTGGGAGGGACAAGAAGCCGGGCTGATGAAGGATTATTGGAGGTAGTGTTTGAAAGACATGAGGAGGGCGGGCTCTGTACTTCGGTGTCGGCGAGGAACACGGAAGTATGATCAGTCAGTCCCCAGCGGATATCGAGAAAGTGTAGTCGTGTGCCAAAGTGCTGTCCGAATTTCTTTTCATATAAACGTTTCTTCTCATTGATGTCTCTGTACATTACTCTGTAAATAAATGTAAATATTACTCGTTGTGCTCTGTTAACTTTCATCCATTCTATCAGTTTGATCATTCGTGAATTCACTCATTTATTTCATTTGTAGTTCAATCTGGTTGTAGGCTAGCTTGAGCCTTATTGGGATCTGCAGTGCTAGCTGCTAACAGAAATTGGTGAAGTCTCTGGAAAGCACAACCAGCTGGTATGACAGGGTCACAGACCATTTTCTGGAAAAGGAGCGGAGGGCAGAATCTGTGTATAAATAGTGTTCATGTTGATGAATGTGAAGTGTGTATATTGTTCAGTAATGTTAAGAGAATGGTGGGCTCTGTGTTATAGGTTATACCTGGGTATAATATTCAAGGTTCTGTGTGTTGCATAGCCTACCTGGTTATGAATTTCCAGACTGTGTTGCAGAAGATGTTCAAGGATGTGTTGCACAGCTGGGTGTTGTGTTAAAGACTCTGTGTTGCATATCAGGGTATGATGTTCAAGGCTCTTCATTGAATAGCCAGTGATTTTTGGGTGTTTGATATTTTTGATTAAGGATATGAGGCACTAGCCTGGCAAGCCAGACTATAACATGAAATGTACAAGCAAAAATACTTTCTGCCACTAGGTAGGGTTGTCTAGTTCACTATGCTAATGGGGCACACCTTTCTATGCTTTGATATCCGGCCTACAGGTTTTACGATGAATGCGTAAAATGGGCTTCCCCTGTTTTAAAAACCAGCAGCCGCCACTGGTGTACAACGAGATTGAGCGGAAAAACTGTTTTATTCTATCCACCTTCACTGGATTTTGAGAAACAGAGCATTTTTTTTTTTTTTGCAAATTCGGTCAATAAAAACTTTATACAAAACGTAAAATAATTTCCGCTTGGAATGTAAACAAACCGGCAAAATGACAGGAGCAATTTGTGAAAAATGTGATAATTCTTGAAAAATAAAAAAAACATATGTTCTTACCATCAAATACTTTCATTCCATATTTTGTTGCTTTTTTTGTATTTTTGAGGGTCTGCGTCGTCTTCTTCCGTTTTTTTGGCGGTTAGCAAACCAACTTAAAGGTGCATTACCGCCGCCGACTGGAACAGGCGATATTGTGGGGAAAAACTATATTCTTTTAGCTATTTTTGTTTCTTTTAAATACTTGATAATTTTTTTTTTCCAAGGAGAGTTTTTATTTCATCCTCGGTTGGTTCAGCAACACACGCCACCATTTTGTTTTCCTCTACCCACGGTATATGAGCTGATATCCTAGTAGCAGAATAGCCAGTCAGAGCGTGCGTTTGCTCATAGCCAGTGAATGTGGATAGAATAATTTCTGTTGTAAGATATTGTACGTCGCAAAAAACTGTCAGAGTGAGAGCAGGATCATGGAGTGAAAAAGGTCTGTATGTCAGAAATGTTAGAAATGTGTGCGCACTACAGTGAGTTTGTACAGGAAATTTGAAAAAAAATTCTGTGTAAAATCAATCAATCAATCAAGGGAAGTCATGGCCTAATGCTTAGCCTTCATCCTACCAAGTGGGGTCCATCTGGACCCCGCACCTACAACCCCAATTTCAAAAAAGTTGGGACAAAGTACAAATTGTAAATAAAAACGGAATGCAATGATGTGGAAGTTTCAAAATTCCATATTTTATTCAGAATAGAACATAGATGACATATCAAATGTTTAAACTGAGAAAATGTATCATTTAAAGAGAAAAATTAGGTGATTTTAAATTTCATGACAACAACACATCTCAAAAAAGTTGGGACAAGGCCATGTTTACCACTGTGAGACATCCCCTTTTCTCTTTACAACAGTCTGTAAACGTCTGGGGACTGAGGAGACAAGTTGCTCAAGTTTAGGGATAGGAATGTTAACCCATTCTTGTCTAATGTAGGATTCTAGTTGCTCAACTCTCTTAGGTCTTTTTTGTCGTGTCTTCCATTTTATGATGCGCCAAATGTTTTCTATGGGTGAAAGATCTGGACTGCAGGCTGGCCAGTTCGGTACCCGGACCCTTCTTCTACGCAGCCATGATGCTGTAATTGATGCAGTATGTGGTTTGGCATTGTCATGTTGGAAAATGCAAGGTCTTCCCTGAAAGAGACGTCGTCTGGATGGGAGCATATGTTGCTCTAGAACCTGGATATACCTTTCAGCATTGATGGTGTCTTTCCAGATGTGTAAGCTGCCCATGCCACACGCACTAATGCAACCCCATACCATCAGAGATGCAGGCTTCTGAACTGAGCGCTGATAACAACTCGGGTCGTCCTTCTCCTCTTTAGTCCGAATGACACGGCGTCCCTGATTTCCATAAAGAACTTCAAATTTTGATTCGTCTGACCACAGAACAGTTTTCCACTTTGCCACAGTCCATTTTAAATGAGCCTTGGCCCAGAGAAGACGTCTGCGCTTCTGGATCATGTTTAGATACGGCTTCTTCTTTGAACTATAGACTTTTAGCTGGCGACGGCGGATGGCACGGTGAATTGTGTTCACAGATAATGTTCTCTGGAAATATTCCTGAGCCCATTTTGTGATTTCCAATACAGAAGCATGCCTGTATGTGATGCAGTGCCGTCTAAGGGCCTGAAGATCACGGGCACCCAGTATGGTTTTCCGGCCTTGACCCTTACGCACAGAGATTCTTCCAGATTCTCTGAATCTTTTGATGATATTATGCACTGTAGATGATGATATGTTCAAACTCTTTGCAATTGTACACTGTCGAACTCCTTTCTGATATTGCTCCACTATTTGTCGGCGCAGAATTAGGGGGATTGGTGATCCTCTTCCCATCTTTACTTCTGAGAGCCGCTGCCACTCCAAGATGCTCTTTTTATACCCAGTCATGTTAATGACCTATTGCCAATTGACCTAATGAGTTGCAATTTGGTCCTCCAGCTGTTCCTTTTTTGTACCTTTAACTTTTCCAGCCTCTTATTGCCCCTGTCCCAACTTTTTTGAGATGTGTTGCTGTCATGAAATTTCAAATGAGCCAATATTTGGCATGAAATTTCAAAATGTCTCACTTTCGACATTTGATATGTTGTCTATGTTCTATTGTGAATACAATATCAGTTTTTGAGATTTGTAAATTATTGCATTCCGTTTTTATTTACAATTTGTACTTTGTCCCAACTTTTTTGGAATCGGGGTTGTATATGTTTGTTTGCCATTTTAAAAATATGTGACATACTGCCTAACCATTTTATGAATTTGTCGGAATTTATGTCTTAATTAAAACACTAAAGCACCGGAAGATCAGCTTTTTGCATTGTGAAGGTATAATTAATTTGTTACTGGGGTCCAACCGGACCCCAGAGTAAAGTTTATCTGTCTTTCATTTTATAATTGAATAGCACACTGAAAGTTAACTTCTTCTATTTCTTTTATGTTCCATAATGAAACTACCAAGGCATTCCTTCTTGGGGTCCGTGTGGACCCCACTGCTGCAATAAGCACAGGCTGCAAAACAAAAGCCCTAAATTATTTTACAATTACTTTTTTGTTTTAAATTCTGTAAGAAAAGACCCAAGTTGTAATCCAGAATGTTTTACAGCTGCATGAGCTGCAAAAATCATGTATATAATGCCAATTTTTTTTGTGGCGCTATAATTTGCTACATGTATGCTAGTTATTGCAATATTATTGCAATGTTATTGCATTTATAATACATCATTGATATTCAGCCATAGTGGATTTTGTTCTTCAATAAAGTTATGTCTGTTTGCTGCATTGAATTGGTTCTTACTGCATTGATTTCACGGTATTCCCTCCTGGGGTCCATACGGACCCCGCCTGGTAGTTTGTGGATGTAAAATTGTCTGGTAGGATGAAGGTTAAGTGTGTTCTTTATGCCTTGGGCCCTTTAGTGTATTGCTGTTATTAATACAAGATGTTCTGAACAAAACTTATCTGGTGATTTTGTCTTTATAAGCTTTAATTTTAAAGAAAAGTATTGGGGTCCAAACGGACCCCACATGGTAAGATTAAGGTGTAAAATAGCATGGTAGGATGAGGGTTAGAGAAGCAGCTTTGGGACTAAAAGGTCGTTGGTTTGATTCTCTGGAACGGCTGAAGTGCCCTTGAGCAAGGTATCTAACCCCTAACTGCTGCCCAGACTGCCCTGGGTATGCTGTACATCGCTCTGGATAAGACCGTCTGCTAAACGCCTGTAAAGTAATGTAATATAATTCGGCTGCTTGGCTGGATGCTGGATGTTTTGTTGTCAGCTCTCGACTGCTGATTACAGCATTACTCTGGTGTTAGATCAGTTGTAATACCATCCTGACATTATTTAGTTTGTGGTTATTAACGTATCTAAAAACTATAGCGCTGTTGCTCAGCTTTGTCTTTAAAAAACATGCAAACACGCCGTGTATTTCTGTATATCAGTCCACACTGTTGGAATGACATGACACCGTGTAATATTACAGAATGTCAGCGGGTGTTCTGGTTGTTGTTCTTGTTCTTGTTGTTCCCTCATTACTGTGCAGCTCAGCTCAGCGTAGCAGAGCTGAGAGGTGAGTCCAGCCCCGGGCACTCCTGCCTCCGGGTCGCCGGTGTCTCCGTTTCAGCCTAATCTCCTAATGGCTGTAACTCCGGAGCCAAGTCTACACCCGTATACATGTTTATGAAGATGTAGTACGTGCTTGCGTCCTCCTCGATTTATTTAGCAGCAGAGCTGCCGAGCCAGCGCTGTAAACCACAGCTACCTACAGCACTGCGGTCATATAAACGTCTCTGCAGACTACCGTACATCTCCATTAGCAGACACTGGCCGTGTGGGATAGCAGCCGCGACTGACAGAGAAACGGCAGTGCATAATCCACCAGCACTGCATCATTTTTAACAGATCGATACGAAGAACGAGTCTACCCTCCACCCCTACACACACACTTATACACTTATCCACCGTAACCACACCAACCCTCATCCCTCGACCCCCAACCCTCATCCCTCAATCCCCACCTCTTCTGTAAACCAAAAAAAATAAAAAAATCCCGATTGTTGTGTAATTGATTCCACATGATGGATTGTTTTCTGAATTCAATTACGCTAAATTGGGGATAATGTTAAATTGATCCGTGGCTTGCTGCTGATCATCCATCTTGTGTCAAAACTGCGGCAAAGCTGAATCAAGTCTTTAAGCAGTCGGTAAACTGTACACGAGGTCTATATAACACTCAGGAATCACATGACACCGAGTCAAAGACGAGCACAGCGCCAAGCTCGCCTCTCGCTTCTTTAATAAATAGTGGGAAGGTTTATTTATTTATTTATCTATCTATCTATTTATTTATTTTCTGGCTTGGTTTAATGAAGTAATGCACATCGATGGCGTGCGGACTTGCATTTTCAATAACGACTTACGGAAAAGGCCGGGATTGGGCTTCGATGAAAGTCATTTATCTTACACTTGTGCTTTTCCTGTAAGCGTCCAAAACACTTTCTGGATGTTGTAAAATTCATGCAGATGTGTGAATGTGACTTTTAAATGTGATGTGGAAAAGCTTTTTGAGGTGCATAAATTAAATGGAGGTGTGTGTGTGTGTGTGTGTGTGTGTGTGTGTGTGTGTGTGTGTGTGTGTGTGTGTGTGTGTGTGTTGCACGTAAACATGTCATAAACAAAACATAACTCTCAAACACAAAGACAGAAATAATATATTATATTTAAACATACACACACACACACACACACACACACACACACACACACACACACACACGCACACACAGCTTCTAAATCAGTGTAGAGGGTGAAACATGTTGCTTCCTGTTTTGCCCAGGTCTCTATCTTGGCCACACCCACTGATCATTGTTCACGGTTGTGTCGTTGCACAAAGACTGATGTCATTTCATTATTTTGATTTCATATCTTATTATTTCAATCTACTATGTCTTATTTTTCATTTAATATCTCAGGATTACAGCGTAGTATCTCATAAAGTCGACACAATTTCTCGTTATTTTGACTTCATATCTCAGTTTCAACTAAATGTCTCATTATCTTGACACAGGTTTTCATTCTTTCAACTTAATATCTCATTATTTTGGCATATATCTCATTTGTTCTGACTGATTATCTCATTATCCCAACTTAATATCTCGTTGTTTCAAACTACTACGTCTTATTTTCGACTTAATATCTCAGGATTTCAGTGTAATATCTCATTATCTTGACATAATTTATCATTACTTCAACTTAATATCTCATTATTTCAAGATACTGTCATTGTTACCTCATTGTAACATGTACAATGAGGTACATGTACATGTACATGTAGTATGTACTGTCATCTTACCTCATTTTTTTCAGTGTAATATCTCATTATTTCAAACTACTACGTCTTATTTTCGACTTAATATCTCAGGATTACAGTGTAGTATCTCATTATCTTGACGTAAGTTATCATTACTTTGACTTAATATCTCATTATTGTGACATCTGATTGTTTTGGCTTATATCTCATTGTTCTGATGTATTATCTCATTATTTCAAACTACTATGTCTTATTTCCAACTTATTACACTGTAATCCTGAGCTATTATCTCATAAAGTTGACATAATTTCTCATTATTTTGACTTCATATCTCAGTTTGAACTAAAGATCTCATTATCTTGACGCAATTTTTCATTCTTTCAACTGAATATCTCATTATTTTGTCATAGTTATTTTGGTTTCTATCTCATTGTTCTGACATATTATCTCATTATTTCAACTTATTGTCATTATTTCAAACTACTGTTTTAATTTCTACTTAATATCTCAGTATTTCAGTGTAGTATCTCATTATCTTGACAATTTCTCTTTACTTCAACTTAATATTTCATTATTTCAAGATACTATGTCATTTGTTTCATCTTATCTCATTTTTTCAACTTAATATCTCATTATTGTGAATTATCCAGTTATTTTAGCTTATATCTCATAGTTCTGACCGATTATCTCATTATTTCAACTTATTATCTCATTATTTCAAGCTACTTTGTCTTATTTTTGACTTAATATCTCAGTATTACAGTGTAATATCTCATTATCTTGAATTAATTTCTCATTATTTTGACTTCATATCTCAGTTTCAACTAAACATCTCATTATCTTGATTATCTATAATTTCTTATTACTTCAACTTAATATCTCATTATTGTGACTTATCCAGTTTTTATCTCATTGTTCTAACAGATTATCTCTTATGTCAACTTAATATCTCATTATTTCAAGATACTCTCATTATTTCATCTTACCTAATTTTTTTCAACGTAATATCTCATTATTTCAAACTACTATGTCTTATTTTAACATCTCAGTATCACAGTTTAATATCTCATGATCTTGATGTAAGTTCTCATTACTTTGACTTAATATCTCAGTTTCAACTTAATATCTCATTATTGTGACATCTAATTATTTTGCCATATATCTCATTGTTCTGATGTATTATCCCATCATGTCAACTTGATATCTTGTTATTTCAAACTACTATATCTTATTTTCAGCTTAATATCTCAGGATTACAGTGTAATGTCTCATTATCTTGAGTTCTCATTACTTTGACTTTGCATCTCAGTTTCAACTTAATATCTCGTTATTGTGACTCATCCAATTATTTTGGTGTATATCTCATAGTTCCGACTGATTTTATCTCATTACTTCAACTAAACATCTCATTATTGTGACTTATCCAGTTCTTTTTTGCTTTTATCTCATTGTTCTGATGGATTATCTCATTGCATCAACTTAATATCTCATTATTTCAAGATATTATGTCATTGTTTCATCTTATCTAATTTTTTTTCAATGTAATATCTCAGTATTTCAAACTACTGTCTTATATTTGACTTAATATCTCAGGATTACAGTTTAATATCTCATTATCTTGACAATTTCTCATTATTTTGACTTAATATCTCAGTTTCAATTTAATATCTCATTATTGTGATATCTGATTATTTTGGCTTATATCTCATTGTTCTGGCATCGCATTATTACAACTTCACACTGTTATCTCAACTTAATATTTTGCTATTTCAACAAGCTCTACCATGTCATGTTTTTCAACTTCGTTATTTCAAAGTAATATCTTGTTTTTTCAAATTACTATCTTATTTTTTAATTAATATCTCAGGGTTACGGTGTAATATGTATCTCATTATATACTGTAATATCTTGTTATTGCAAGATACTATGTCGTTTTATTTTAGACCTGATATCTCACTGTTTCAATATTGCATGTTCACGTCCTTGATTGAGACGCAAGTATTAGTGACACAAAACAGGAAACGGAAAACAAACACATCCCGGCTAAACCCTGATGCTACATTACATTTTTTGTGTGTGTCCGTGGTTATTAAGAGCAAGTCGAAAGTTCGTAGTTACCATAAACTCTAACACATCGTGAACGCACTGTTCCACTGCCGTGTAGCGAGTACTCAATCTTTATTTCCTTAGATCAGAACACCTACTGTGTATGTAGCTATGGTGAAGTGTAACCATGACAACAATAATAAGTAGCGGTTTAAGCGAGTCAAATAATTACGTATTATTATTATTATTATTATTATGAAAAGAAAGCAAACAAAATAAAGAAATTTGTGCGGAATTGTTGAAAGTGTTACTCACAAGCGATGAACACCTTTCGAGACGTAACCATAGCAACCACAACAAAGATATGGATATAAAATGTGCTTCGTATTTACTCATATTTTTCAGATACAAATACGCATTATTTATATATTTATATTTATATATGCCGGATGAAAGAGTTGATTACTTTCCGATAACAGCACGTCCTCTATATCAGTGGTTTATTGCTCTTGTACCTCCGACACTGGAGACTCCTTCCTCCCCTGTGAAATAAACACCGTTTTTGTTTGTGCCGAGCTGTACACGTTTCTCTGAACGAGCTGTTACTATAGAAACGATAACGTATTCAAACGAGCGCAAGATAGAAAATGATAATATCAGCGCTGTGGTATTAATATAGAAATGTACAGTACATCATACCTGTCAACCCTCCCGTTTTTCCCGGGAAATCCCTTATTTTGACTTATTTCCCGCTGTCTTCCCGTTTTTTTATTTTCCCGAAAATATCCCGTATTTTCACATTATATAAAAGTCCCGTATTTTCACAATATAAAAAAGTCGGTAGGTCCAGAATTCATGACGCGCCTCTGACAGGAGTTTACAGCAGGAAGTCGGGCCATGAATTCACGTCCCCGCCCTCTCAGGCATCAGTAATTACAGAACTCCGTCCGGAGGCGAGGCTGAACAAGTGATTAGGTCCAGTGTTGCCAGATTGGGTGGTTTCCCGCCCAAGTTGGGCGGTTTCAAGTGCATTTTGGCGGGTTTTGAACATATTTTGGGCTGGAAAACGTCAGCAGTATCTGGCAACACTGATTAGGTCTGAGGTGAAGATGGCGATGCTAATAGCTAAGAAAAACATTAGCCTCTCTTTCTTTGATGATTTCAACAAGTGCGTGGCTGGAATGTTCCCAGACTCTTCCATCGCAAAGAAATTTTCCATAGGGAAAACGAAAGCCTCGCAGATAATCAAAGGTAAGCGACACATGTTTACATTAAGTATGTCCTGGCTAAGACCTCATAAATAGCCGAGTGTAAACTAATTGGTGTATTAACTGTTTTATCCACTCATTGTCTATTTTATTTTCTATCTGAAACTTACCCATTTTAAATCACTCTTGGTTTAATATCTTATATTACTCTTTATCTATCTATCTATCTATCTATCTATCTATCTATCTATCTATCTATCTATCTATCTATCTATCTATCTATCTATCTATCTAGTGTTCAGAGGCCATGACTATGGTAAAACCATAATAAATTGCAATGGAATTGAATTTATTGACTGGTTATATAATGACCTTTCTTATTTTAACATAAGATCCGTATTTTAGCCCTTAATTTGGGAAATAACTGGTACCACTGAAAGCAAATAAAAATAAATGTATAGTTTATTCACAAATGCACTCTATAAACCATAAGCATATTGAGTTTGGGTCTTGGCTATCACCAACATGCACCAGAGTACAGGAAATCACAAATACTAGATAGAAAATTGCCCCCCATTCAACTACACACCCACTTTTGGTGAAGGGTATGACTTTCCGAAATTTTCCCTTATTTTGAGTTAAAAATCTGAGAAATAGTCCTTTTTTTCAAACCTCAAAGTTGACAGGTATGCAGTACATGGTGATGGATGGTATAGGAGTGCTAATCTAATCTAGCGGTTTAGCCTGTAGTAGCTAATAAATAAATAAATAAACAAACAAACAAACAGATTCGGTGAAGATCGCGAGCTGATATTTGACCAGTTATTCCACAGATATAGAAAGTTCTTCTCAAATAACTTCTCTAGAGCCGGTCTTTGTTTGATCTTCGTCTGCCGTCCAGAGTGTGTCGGTCGGTGTGTGTGTGTGTGTGTGTGTGTGTGTGTGTGTTTGCAAAGGCGACTCTTGCACTCTCTCAGCATTTCTAGCCCTGGGAATAAACACCATGCCCAGGGATGAAATATAAGACCACTGCGCTATTTTTCACACTCTTCATGCCAAGCGGATGGATGGATCATTAGGTGTTTACAACCCACCCACTCACACACACACACACACACACACACACTTGAACACACACACATGCTGGGTCTGTCTTTCTTCTTACTCAATTCCCCTCACATCCCTCTTCCTTCTCTCTCCATCCGCTCCTCTCATCTCCCCTGGGTTTGAACATCACACACCCGGACCGCTGCTCGTCTTCATCCGGGAGTCGGCCCTGTTGAGTCGGCGCGGTTATTTCTCACGCACTCGTTCTCCTGTGAACCCCGAACACTCGTTTCATGCTGACAGAAGCACATTCATTACACTCGAGCTCATATTTTACCAGCTGTCTGTCTACGCACTCAGAGATTTGTTGCTTTTTTTTTTTTTAATTTCGGAAAGACTTCCTGTTTACATCACATCATTTTTGTTTTGTTTTTCCCTCTCCAGCTACACCTTGTCATCGTTAGCGGCTGTCTGTCCTGATTAGTCTCGTTGTTTAGTTCATTCATGCGACGGAGACGACACGTTAAAGTGACGAATCGAACTGAAGTGTTGTCAGGTGTCGAGATTCCTCACAGAAGCTCAAATGAGATTATCACGAACATCCATCACAGTGACGTTCAATTCTGGCTTCTGATTGGCCCGAAGATAAAAGATGATGAAAGATTATGTGATATGTGATCGTTTCTATAGTAACAGCGATTCGTACCATAGCACGGATGTTTATATTAGTTTAGCGTTGATGGAAGGAGTCTCCAGTGTCAGTGTTTATGCTTTTGCGTAAAGGGAGAGGTTGGTGAAGAGCTGTTTATAGCTATGAAGTGAGAACGGGAGCTGACTAAACGTTCAGTGTAACGTGAAAAGGATTTTTAAAAAAAACAATGTCGGTTATCATTTGTTCGTGAACAGGGCCTTGCTGTATTATAAGAGGAATACGCACACTCAGCATATCCTTACTGGAAAACGTCAAAGCGGTAAAAGTAGCTCCACCCCTTCAGACATTTTATTATTCATTAATTATTATGTTCCGTTTTGTTTCCTCGTCGTTACACCTTCGTTTTGTGTCGGAGTGTAAAACGTTGTCTCTTTCTCTCTCTCTGTCTCTTTCTCTCTCTTTCTTTCTCTCTCTCTCTGTCTTTCTCTTTTCTCTCTCTCGCTCTCTGTCTTTCTCTTTCTCTCTCTTTCTTTCTTTCTTTCTTTCTTTCTTTCTTTCTTTCTTTCTTTCTTTCTTTTCTCTCTCACTCTGTCTTTCTCTCTGCCTCTCTGTCTCACTTTCTCTCTTTCTGTCTCTCTCTCTCTCTCTCTCTCTCTGTCTTTCTGTCTGTCTGTCTCTCTCTGTCTTTCTCTCTCTGTCTCTCTCTGTGTCTTTCTCTCTCTCTGTCTCTTTCTCTCTCTTTCTTTTCTCTCTCTCACTCTGTCTTTCTCTTTCTCTATTTCTTTCTTTTCTCTCTCTCGCTCTGTCTTTTTCTTTCTCTATTTCTTTCTTTTCTCTCTCTCGCTCTGTCTTTCTCTTTCTCTATTTCTTTCTTTTCTCTCTCTCGCTTTCTTTCTTTCTTTCTTTCTTTCTTTCTTTCTTTCTTTCTTTCTTTCTTTCTTTTCTCTCTCACTCTCTGTCTTTCTCTCTGTCTCTCTGTCTCACTTTCTCTGTCTTTCTCTCTGTCTCTCTCTCTCTCTCTGTCTTTCTGTCTCTGTCTCTCTCTGTCTTTCTCTCTCTGTCTCTCTCTCTCTCTGTCTCTTTCTCTCTCTTTTCTCTCTCTGGCTCTCTGTCTTTCTTTCTTTCTTTCTTTCTTTCTTTCTTTTCTCTCTCACTCTGTCTTTCTCTCTGTCTCGCTTTCTCTGTCTTTCTCTCTCTCTCTGTCTCTTTCTCTCTCTCTGTCTTTCTGTCTGTCTCTCTCTGTCTCTCTCTCTGTCTCTCTCTCTCTCTGTGTCTTTCTCTCTCTCTGTCTCATGGGGGTATATTTTCCTCCTCACTGACATCCCAGCCTTCCACTGTAATCATACAAGTGCTAAACGGTTCTCTTTATAGCGTCGTGACATTAGCATCGGCTGCTGTTCATCATCGGCTGTGACGTGTGTGACCCTCGCTTTCAGGGCAGGGCGATGCCTTTTGAGTGATGTATAATCCTGCCTCATTTGGCCGATGCAGTAGGCATATGCCGGCATCGTAAAACAGGATTTAGTGTCGGGCCGTGTGTGTGTGTGTGTGTGTGTGTGTGTGTGTGAGAGAGAGAGAGAGAACACAGGGTGACCATTTCAGCTCCATACAGTATTTATGACACATTTCCACCTGTAAATCTCAACCTTTGTACACCTGGGTGTTTATCGCTGCCAGTGTAACTATACGCAAATATAACAGCATTGAGACTCACGAGGCACGAAATGTAAAGCTCGGAAGGTTACACCGTGTGTGTGTGTGTGTGTGTGTGTGTGTGTGTGTGTGTGTGTGTGTGTGTGTGTGTGGAGTGTCAAAATGACTCCAAAGTTGTAGTTAAGTTTCAAGAAGCCTGGGTTGTGTTTATTTATGTCCGTGTGTGTGTGTGTGTGTTTGTGTGTGTGTGATACTGGTGATGACCAAATGTTCCCATAAGTGTAGTAAAGTTCTAGAAAACTCACCACCGTGTGTGTGTGTGTGTGTGTGTGTGTGTGTGTGTGTGTGTGTGTTGATCAACACACCTGGCTAAGTCCAACAGAAAGCCTGTATTGGTTTAAATCCAGTAGTTTAAACTCGGTGTTTAGTGTCATGCTCAAAAGTTTGTACCCCCTTTCTTTCTGTATGGTGCTGAATCGTAGCTGTTATTTAAGAACAGATAAGATAAACTTTATTCATCCCTCGGTGGGGAAATTTACACGTTCACAGATCAAAAGAGTCAGGTATAGACAGTAACAAAAAACAAAGTGCAATAAAAGTATAAAACAAGTGTTGCCAGGCAAAACAAACCTCGCCCGGCAGCACTTATTTTCTACCTATATGTTGATAATGGTAATATTTCTCAATCATCAGCTGTCAGGTTATAGTCCTATGAAAATCCATGACCTTGAGTTTGACCTTTGAAGGTCACTCAAGGTCAAAGATAATGGTGCCAAATAAAAGCCCATATGGCACTTCCTATAAGTCGATAACGGTAAATATCTGTCTACCATCAACCATTTTCAAGTTACAGCCTTCTGAAAATCCATGACCTTCAGTTTAACCTTTCAAGGCCACTCAAGGTCAAAGATCATGGTGCCAAATGAAAGGCCATATGGGAGTTCCTATATGCTTATAGTAGTAAACATCTGTCTATCTGCGACCGTTTTTGAGTTATAATGGATAATATGTTATTTTGACCGAAAGGTTGACCTTTCCTTGACCTTCACCTTGACCCGATTACCCTCAAAATTTAATCAGGTAATCTACGGACCATTGCCTACCTATGCTGGAAATTTGAAGTCGATCAGTGAAACTGTCTAGACGCTAGATTGTTAACAGACACACACACAAACAAACAGCACTGATTACAAAACCTCACCCTGCTTGCACAACCACGGGAGAGGGAACAATAAAATAAAATTAAATTAAATAAATAAAGTAAAAAATTTAAACACAGGCCATGTATGTAATGTACACAACAAAATAAGAACGGAACTTATATAAGAGTAGTTAAGGTGTTGGTCCGACGTTTATCGTCTCATCTGCGTTCTTTTATTTTTTTGCCTGAACGTCCTTCAGCGTTTCTTTTGGAATAGTTTTATGTCGGATTTGGGGAGAATCGATGAGTAGTGTTTATTTTCTGTCACTGCATGGTGCATCTGGATTAATTTGGATTAAGGACGAAACTACGGAATTAAGCAAAATTCGTTTGAGTTTTGTGAGAGTTACTTAAACGAGGCAGAGTTTACCTGAAACAAACACAGGCGGGTCTCAATTATGCACAATCCTGCTTTGAATATTTACCAGATCTTTAAGCGGGGGCGTAACCCGACTCTGAATACGAGGAACTTTCCTGGCGTAAATATTTAACGTCATGTTTCTTCTCCTTCGGATTTTCTGAATCAGGTCTCTCATATATAGCTGTGCTTTATTATTACACATTTCTCCCAGGTTTTGATTCATTAATGTTTGAACAACGTCTTGCGTATCTGTTTTGAATAAATTTCTAAATATGAAATCGAACTTGTTAAGAGATGAATAGTACGAGAATGCTGAACAGTGCTCCTTTAATTTTTTTTTTCTTCTTCTCCCTTTTACTCGTGTCTTTTTTCTCTCTTTCTCTCTCTTCTGTAATGGAATCCCTAAACATGGTAATATCTTTTTAATTCTCTTCTATCGCTCTGTGAAAAATCAATATTTTCTGGTTTAGGCAGAAACGAGCAGCATTCCTGATCCTCATTTACTCCTGCCTGAGAGGCTGCGTGATTATTATTTTCTTTTTTTTTCCATAACAAAGTAAATGTATTTTCTAAGTCATTAGACACTTTTTAATTACACACATTCAGATAAATTAATGAGCGCATGAGAAGTGAAGGGGGAGGGTAAACTTTTGAATACGTTAGCGACGAGGTTGACATCACGCTCCATGCTAACAGTATGATAAGCTTAATTTATTTTGTCGTTACAAAATTAACGTTGTGTTTAATATAAATGAAAAGCCGTTTGAAATCACTTGAAGTCTCCTCACATGCCATGTGCCTCGAATCACTTTGATTCACGCCTTAACTCCGCCCCCTGTCCCGCCATTGCTGCGTTTCCAAGTGTTCTGGGTCATTTTTGATTCTCTTGTCGTTTTTTTTTTCCTCCTCATGTTCCTTTCTCTCGTTCGTTTGTAAAAGTGTGTCCACTGAAGCTTGTTGTTCTTCGATTCCTGGTTTTCACTTTTCACACATTTTCGTCTGTGAATTATGAATCGTCGTTCTTTGCTGCTCCCTGAATCCGCTCTGGATTAGCACTATGATTTTTTGGATGAACATCTTTTTAGTTTATTAACTATTTAATTTAATTAAGTGTTTTTTTGAGGATGACACTACAGAAGTAAGCGCTAATTAGAAGTTCAGGAGGGTTGTTTTTAATTTACATACATGTCAACCTATACGGAATGTCCGTATTTTATACAGATTTGATTCAATAAACGTAGTATACGGGCGTATAAATAAAGTTATACGGATTCTTTAAAAAAAACTTCAATATTTATTTAGAGCTATAATCAATTCCCACGATGATAAGAGCGCATAACATTTACAAACGTACTGTACACCACAGACAGCCAGTAAAGAGTCTTATGAAATCGCGCGTTATCTTGTGGTAGCGAGACTTCGTTCCACTTTTGATCATGCGCACACCGCATTGCGAGAATCCCGCCAACCGTGAAGTCATAGACGTATATACATAGACGGCGCCTTCTGCGTAGAATCATACGTCATCCTCGCCGCCATATTGGATGTGGCAAAGTGGAGATTCTTCAACCGTCTCTAGACAGTAGCCGAGAATAAAGATGCCTCATTCATGTGCTGCGTTTAACTGTACCAACAGGTTTACCGTCCAAACGAGATCACATGGGATTACCTTTCACAGGTGAGACTGGAAAAATACTTTTCATTGTATTTGGTCATTATAACGTAATTTTACGAACAGATTTTCCTGACTTTGTGGCTAATATGAAGTCTCGCGCATAATAGCCGCTCGGTGAAACCTGTCTCCAAACAACGAAGTATTTCCTTCGTAACTACGCTGATAACACTTTGTGTTTTTGTCAAACATTGGAGCTTTGTATTCATTCTGAAGGTTTATTGTTATTAATATTGAATAAAAAGTAACTGGGATATATCATTGTTAATTATCATTCAAATTTTAGGTAAATTATTTTAATTTGCATCTTATACGGATTTTATAAGGGAAATACGGATTTTGGAGGTTGGTTATACAGGTTTGATTGACCAAAGGTTGACATGTATGAGGTCGCATGTATGAGGTTGACAAAGGTCGCAGTTACGTCCGATTCTGACCTCGGAATTTTTGCATGGGAGAAAAAAACACAGCTTGGACATCAACACTTGAAAGATTGACTTTATTTTCTTATTTTCTGCTCAGTATTTAAGAGAAACAGGTCATAACCTGTTTCTAATTCAATTCGTCCAGCTCTGGTATCGTGCCGTGCTCGGCACAGCCCTGTAACGAATAATCAGGAACCTGAAAAAAGTATCGTTTAATAAATCTTTACGATTAACTGAAGAAAATTTCAGTAATTATTTTCAAATATTTGCTCAAACACAATACATTATGGGCGGCACGGTGGTGTAGTGGTTAGCGCTGTCGCCGCACAGCAAGAAGGTCCGGGTTCAAGCCCTGTGGCCGGCGAGGGCCTTTCTGTGTGGAGTTTGCATGTTCTCCCCGTGTCCGCGTGGGTTTCCTCCGGGTGCTCCGGTTTCCCCCACAGTCCAAAGACATGCAGGTTAGGTTAACTGGTGACTCTAAATTGACCGTAGGTGTGAATGTGAGTGTGAATGGTTGTCTGTGTCTATGTGTCAGCCCTGTGATGACCTGGCGAGTGAGAGAGTGAGCGACAGTTCTGTGGGTGGAAACAAACGCCTTGTTGATAAGAGAGCTCAGAGATCAGAAAATGGACAGATTCAAGGTGGTTTGAGCTTTTTTTTTTGCCAGGAAGGATATAGTAACTCATATAATCACTCTTTACAACCGTGGTGAGCAGAAAAGCATCTCAGCATGCAACACCAGAAGAACACACTCATTGGGTTCCACTCCTGTGAAGAACAGGAATCTTGGAATCAAGAAGAAGAAGAACTTTATTCATCACATGTACACTTGTGAAATTCCTCTCTGCATTCAACCCATCTGAAGCAGTGAGCACACAAGCACACACATACCCAGAGCAGTGGGCAGCCGTGCTACAGTGCCCAGGGAGCAGTTGTGGGTTAGGTGCCTCGCTCAAGGGCACTTCAGCCCAACCTCAGCCTAACTGCATGTCTTTGAACCCAAAGGAAACCCACACAGACAGGGGGAGAACATGCAAACTTCACACAGAAAGGACCCCCATTGGCCACTGGACTTGAACCCAGAACTTTCTTGCTATGAGGCAACAGTGCTAACAACTACACCACCATGCCACCCAAAAAAACTTCCTATTAAAGTGGCCAGCACTTGGTCGAGTAGCGCTCATACCTCCACCAAGCCACATATTATCAACATCAAGATCAAAGCACTAAAGCTGTCCACTAAATTTCATCCAAATCCATTCACTACTTTTTGAGTTACGTTGGGATCTTGGCTCTACATCTGTATCCAGATTTGGATCAAAATCCAGTCAGTGGTTCCTTGGCCCATGGCTCAGCTTTCTACCAAATTTCATCCAAATCCATTCACTACTTTTTGAGTTACATTGGGATTGTGGATCTGCATCTGTATCCAGGTTTGGATCAAAATCTAATCAATTGTTCCTTGGCCCATGGCTCAGCTTTCCACCAAATTTCATCCAAATCCATTCACTACTTTTTGAGTTACATTGGGATCTTGGATCTACATCTCTATCCAGATTTGGATCAAAATCCAGTCAGTGGTTCCTTGGCCCATGGCTCAGCTTTCCACCAAATTTCATCCAAATCCGTTCACTACTTTTTGGATTATGTTGGGAACAAACAAACAACCGGAGGTGAAAACAAAACCTCAACAAGACTACAATCTGGATTTGATCAAATATCCAGTGAACAAACATGATAAAATAGTCATGTTACAGTCAGCATTAAACAAAACAATCACGGCTTTAAAATGAAAGGCGTGTCGCAGTTCCATGCGATTTTCATGATTCTGACGTCACAATCGTTGTATGATGGAAAAATCTGAATGAGGAGCTCAGGAAGTGGACTTGAGGAGGTGCGTAACCCGATTGTGAATATGTGGAACTTTTCACCATGGAAATATCGACGTAACTTTCGTCCTTTAGTTGCCAAATCTAGATGCAAATTTAAAAAAAAAATTGTTATACTTTATGATGTATATTGAAACTAGTGCTGTCAAGCGATTAAAATATTTAATCGCGATTAATGTCGCGACTGTCATAGTTAACTCGCGATTAATCACAATTTAATCGCACATTTTTGTCACATGAAAAACCATTGTAATTCTCTTATCAGCATAAAAATGTGAATGGGCTTGCTTTGTATTGCAAAGTATAACACGTCTTGACACAGCCACTGCAAAGTGAAACCTAAGCCGAGCACCGGGGCTAGCAAAAGAACCATGAGTGAAGTGATCTACTGCTTGAGTTAGTCTACAACTCTAATCAGAGAGACAGGTTACACAGTGCCGGTAGGCTTGACATGCTTGATTATAATATAAAGTACACTATTATATTAACTTTAAGTTGTTCGTTGATAAATATTGCATTGAATCTGATCTTTACTGTTTCAGCTCACTTAACACATTTTGTACTTTTACACTTTCTGCCTGTTGATGCGTCGCGCTGTCTAATCAGAGGCGGCCAAATTTGCATATTACAGGAAGGATTTCTGGGATAGCATCGAGTTTACAGTTCAGAGGGATCTGGCTTCTTTAGACGCTGTCTTCTTAAAACTGAATAAATATTTAAAAAGAGCCAAATGAGCCAGTCTTTTGAACGGCTCTTTTCAAAGAACGGATCACAAAGATGCGGATCCCATCAAAGAGCCATAAATCCCATCTCTACTAGCGCGCCCTGCCCGCGCTGGTTCTTTGGGGGGAGGGCAGAGGACTCTGGCTGTGCGGGGCGTGGCATTACAGTCTAGCTGCTATCGTTTTTCTAAGCAAAGTCTCTGTTCCAAGTTCCTGGCAGTTTCAAAAGCTTATGAAAAACCTCCATCATGTCACAGAGCGTTAATCTCGCAATAAAAAAATTATCGCCGTTAAAATTGAGTCAAGTTAACGCGTTAATAACGTGACATTTTTGACAGCACTAATTGAAACAAAATATTAAATGCTCGCACAGCTGATTTTTCCCTGCAACTTTTTTAAAATCATCACTAAAATGCAAAAAAAAAAGTAAATTAACAGATCAAAGTTCACACAAATGCGTCTTTCCCATCTCAGATCCTTTCCCTGTCTATAATGATCTACTGTAACAGAAAACGCACAGG
Source organism: Neoarius graeffei (assembly GCF_027579695.1). Taxonomy (NCBI): domain Eukaryota; kingdom Metazoa; phylum Chordata; class Actinopteri; order Siluriformes; family Ariidae; genus Neoarius; species Neoarius graeffei. The sequence goes on along the minus strand of NC_083591.1, from coordinate 4,737,573 downwards.
ACCTTCACGACACGCTTCGTACATGACACGCCCACTTCGCAGAGCCGCCATCTTGCACATCTTGAACTCAGGATAGGGTTCGAGTTGGGGTTCAGGTTAGGAACTTCCGACTGTTAGCACGTGTTAACTGAGGGGGTGTGTCATGTACGTAGTGGGTGTGTCTTGTGGTGTGCGAGACTGCAAATACACCCTTCTCGAAAAATCAGCGAAGCATAGATGTCAGGTGTCTGTTGTATCCTTGTTGCATCATAAATGCTATAAATATTGGCACCCCTGCAGTAGGAGCACACTCCTGTACCTCTTTTCTTTTGCACTCAAACACTGAAGGGTGTGCAAACTTTTGCACTGCAATATAAAACACCTGCTGTTTAAACGTGCTCTCATCTCCCTCTGTGATGTTTATTATAACGCCTTGTTTGTTTCCATTCCAAGCAAATTGTGTGCATTTTTGTGTCTTTCTGGGGAAATTTAAGGACACGTCTCTCCGTGATAAACCACCTCCGTGATTTTAAAGCAACTGCATCGCGATCTGATGAACATATTCATAAACCTAATGTACCTGATCGGACTTAATTGAACTGCACACATCGAGATAATGCACATCGCCTCATATGTGGTACATGAAATTTGAACCCTGGAAGTAATAGAAATGTTCTCCGGTGCATTAAACAAGAAGAAAGTGTCGGTGCGGCGTCATAAATACGCCGGCGATAGCATCGTTGCTCCTGCGCTCGGCGAGGCCGTGCTTAATCTGCGAGCCGTAAATAGACCGCTGTCTCGCTGCTCAGATTTGTTTTTGTAAAGGTCTGGAGGCTACAAGGGCTCTAATCTGCATTCTGTCACTTCACAGATGGCGCACGTGATTATTATGATGCGATCTGATCGGAGTTTTAAACAATACCATGTTCCAGATGATATTACGCTCATGTAGCTCTTCTAATAAAGTTATTTACTCCTAATTTGATACTAATTAGAAACTGAGTAATTAGTAAGCAAAGACGGATGTTTCGTTATGTTTTTATGATTATGAATTGAATTGAACTGTCAGTAAAGACTCATGAGTTCTTCATTTCCCCAGAACTGTGTCCATGTTTTTCTCTCTTTATCTCGACAGTCTCCAAACTGTGGCTCGATTGTCTTCTGTCGGATCTTTATATTTCCCAAAAAACCCTTTCAGCGAAACATTCATCAAAGTGGCATCGAACACACTGTGTTTAAATCACACTCATTCAAGCAGATTGTCCGATTCTGTCCAATTTGTAGTTGTTTTTCCTTTCTCACGGCTTTCTCTATGATATCTATCTCATCCCTAATACAGTAGCTGTTCCAAGGCGGGTCTGATCTCATAACTGATGATCTCTTGTGTTTATCATCACTATTCCCACTCTGTAATTAGCATTAGATCTGCCTGTCCGATCCAAGAGCTGTCCTGTAGTACATCCAGCCTTTAATATCTTTTTCCACTTGATCCGATCTTTCATTCTTCTCCATTCCTGTCTGGTGTCGAGCAGCTGTTCTGTATTGTCTAATCTAGAATCTGAAATACTGTCGTTCCTAACGGATGTTCTGACCTTCGTTAAGTGTCCGACCTCTAATATAGTGGAGGAAATAATGGAAAAATAATTCAAATGATGACAAAAACGTCAAACTTGGCATAAACATTCACACTGAGGTACTCGGTATCAAATTTTTTCTGACGAGCCAAGTGAAAATCCAAGATGGCCACCATTTTTCAAGATGGCCACCAAATTTCTAGCTACAATTCCATTTTTCCCATACACTACCGTTCAAAAGTTTGGGGTCGCCCAGACAATGTTGTGTTTTCCATGAAAAGTCACACTTTTATTTACCACCATAAGTTGTAAAATATAGTCGAGAAATTTTTCTGGCCATTTTGAGCATTTAATCGACCCCACAAATGTGATGCTCCAGAAACTCAATCTGCTCAAAGGAAGGTCAGTTTTATAGCTTCTCTAAAGAGCTCAACTGTTTTCAGCTGTGCTAACATGATTGTACAAGGGTTTTCTAATCATCCATTAGCCTTCTGAGGCAATGAGCAAACACATTGTACCATTAGAACACTGGAGTGAGAGTTGCTGGAAATGGGCCTCTATACACCTATGGAGATATTGCACCAAAAACCAGACATTTGCAGCTAGAATAGTCATTTACCACATTAGCAATGTATAGAGTGGATTTCTGATTAGTTTAAAGTGATCTTCATTGAAAAGAACAGTGCTTTTCTTTCAAAAATAAGGACATTTCAAAGTGACCCCAAACTTTTGAACGGTAGTGTATCTCCAAAGATGGATTTGAGTGAATACTGGGTCTGTGAATAATTTTATTGAAATCTTTAACCTGATTTTGCCATTAATTATCACTTGAGACCTTTTGTGTCTCTCAAATTATTATAATGTGTAAATATTCATATGGTGTACCACTTCTTCAGCATAAATTAACATTGAATTTTCTCTAGCAGGACAGGTAGAAAATATGGGATGTGCAGTAATAAACTAAATTAATAGTTGGCATTAAAATTGGGCAACAAATACAACACAGGATCCATTTTCGTTTTAACATGACAAGATTTAATCTTCATTCATTGTGACAATATACAATACAATAAATTCATTGAACGGAAACTTGTAATATACATTTCGGCTTATGGCATTTGGACAGTTTCACCGTTCAATCACTGACTAGTTACATACATAAATACGACATGATTTATTCATCTTTCACTATTTTTTTAAATATAAAAAACATAAAACATGTAAAAGTGTAATGATAAAGTAAAACAAAATGTTCATATTCATATGATGCATCAAATTTTGATCTTCGCCATTGCTGCGGCAGCCATCTTAGAAAAATGTCAGCCATCTTGGATTTTTGCTTGGCTCATCAGCTAATTTTGAAGCGTACCCTAATATGAATGTTCTTGCCAAGTCTCATGCTTATATCATGATTTGAACGATTCTCCTCAAACTCAGCAGTTAGCTGCTCTACTAATACAAGTCCTTTCTTCTTTTCTGCGCAGTGCTCGTGCTGCTGATCGTGACGGTACGCCGGAGGAAGAAGGAGCCGCTGATTGTGGATGACGAGCGAGATGTGCGCGAGAACATTGTGCGCTATGACGACGAAGGCGGCGGAGAGGAAGACACCGAGGCCTTCGACATGGCGGCTCTGCGCCACCTCAACGCCACGCGAGAGAGTAAAACGCGACGTGACGTGACGCCCGACATCCCCGCCGTACCCACTCTGTACCACACCCGCCCCCCGCCGTACAAAATGGCTCCCGATAACGGTGTTTTCCGCGAGTTCATATGGGAGCGGCTGAAGGAAGCGGACGTGGATCCTTCAGCTCCGCCGTACGACTCGCTCCAGACGTACGCCTTCGAGGGCAACGGCTCGGCGGCGCAGTCGCTCAGCTCTCTCGAGTCGCTCAGCACTGACTCGGAGCACAACTACGATTTCCTGAGCGACTGGGGGCCGCGTTTCAAAAAGCTGGCTGATCTCTACGGCCACAGTGAAGCCAGCAACATGTTCTCCTCCTAGCTGGAGGGTCGATTCGTCAACCCTTGGAAATGAAAACGAACAGTCACCGACCGAGTGCCAATGACTCACCAGTACTTGAAGGAAACCAGGACGGACACTTTTTATTCCAACGAAAAAGGATGGTGGAAAAAAAAAACCAACAACATAAAAGACCAACCAGTGACAGACGCCAGAGATGGCATAATCCCCCAAAAAAGGTGTAAGGAAGAATTATAAAAAATATTATTATATATATATACGGAACATTCGTATTGTAGTGTGTGTGGGAAGAGAAATATTGGCATCGATTTCCCACTGAACCGTCGATAATCGTCTCCGAGGACAGACTGTGGATTCTTACATTGTGGCACTTGGATTTAAACTCCCAACAAGACGCCAAGCTCAGACACAGAAAGGATGGAGCAGGGATAAAGGGCAGAGGGTGGAGGCGTGCGCGAGAGTCCGTCCTTGCACGGAATTTGTTTTGCAGAGACTTTCAGAGGCGGTGATGAATCAGAACAGTCCTCCCTCCCTCCCTGCCTGGCTGGCGAGCGAGATCTGCTGCTGCCTCGTAACCCATGTTCTCCAGTGGTATCGCAATGTTTCTGTTCTTTCACATCTTTCTATGACTCACAGCTTCTTCAGCTACAAAAAAAAAAAAAAAATCAATATGAATCAAGTCACCGAAATACTCTCGAAAGACATATTGCCTTCTAAGGTAATGCAACTGTCGCTGTGTAAAATATCTTTCATCTGACATCAGGCTTTAGTTTCATATGAAATAAAGCATCAGTGTTGATGAAGAATCGCCAAACCACTGATTTAGAGGGAAAGAAGAGAAGAGGTTTACGTGTACTATATTGCTTACTCGGGATGAGATTTGAGTCCTTGCAAGTGTTCTTCAGCTTCGGAAAAGTGTTTTGTGCAGCAGGAACATTGAAACAGTGTGGAATTGAAGGATTAAACCAATCCATCTCTCTCTCTCTCTCTCTCTCTCTCTCTCTCTCTCTCTCTCTCTCTCTTCTCAATGCCGAAAAACAAATGTGTTTGTAGTGTCAGGTTCTGCCTCATGTACCGTGTACTGTAAGTACGTTCTGGATGATTATTGTGCAAGTCGTTTTTTTAATGTTTTTTTTGTTTTTTTTTGTTTGTTTGTTTGTTTGTTTTTTCTACCTAAGACCAGCCAAGCTGTTGCAGACATGAGGCAACTGAGACATTGTTAATACACAAAACCCGTCCGTTCTGTCTTACAGCTTCTCTCATTTCCACTTATGAATGACACAAAATGAAAACGTGATTTGAAACTATGCTTTGAAAGATTCCTCATTTACACCATAATTGAAATATGGACTTCTTTTGTACAGTCGTTAAGTAAATAAAAATGCACAGCTTCTTTTTAACTTCTCTCGCTCTCGTTCTTTCTGTGTGACGCGGCTGATTTATTCTGATTTGAGCTGCAGGATGATTTTGAAGCCGAAAGCTGAAAAACACTCAGCGTTCTCCTGAAAGAGCCGACTCGACTCAACAAGCTGACTCAAAGAGCCGACTCAGATAGATGGCTCAAACAGTCGACTCAAGAAGCCAATTCGAAGTGTTGAATCAAAGAGCTGACTCAAAAAGCCGACTCTACAAGCTGATTCAAAGAGTTGACTCAAAGGGTTGACTCAAATCATGACTCAGAGCTGAGTTAAAAGAGTTCAGTAAAAGAGCCACTCAAAGTGTTGACTCAAAGGGCTGACTCAAAAGTGCTGACTCATGGTTTGTGGGCGGCACAGTGGTGTAGTGGTTCGCACTGTCGCCTCACAGCAAGGAGGTTCTGGGTTCGAGCCCAGCGGCCGGCGAGGGCCTTTCTGTGTGGAGTTTGCATGTTCTCCCCGTGTCTGCGTGGGTTTCCTCCGGGTGCTCCGGTTTCCCCCACAGTCCAAAGACATGCAGTTAGGTTAATATGGGACGGCCTTGGGCTGAGGTGCCCTTGAGCGATAGTCTGGCTAACGCGACTTCAAAGCTCTGAGAGCATTTGGTCTGGCAAAGATATTAAGCCCAACCGTTTCCCAAAGAGCGTGGTTGACCCGCCTCCCTGAAATGCCTCAGTTTGCTACTGGTCGAAGCCAGAAAAGGCTGTGACGAAGCTTAAACCAATCACATCCATCTTTCCTCTGACGTATGTGACGCGACGGAAACTGCTTGAGTAACAGGAAGAAGATAAATACCTCCAGGGCTGCTCTTTGCTCCGTTTTCAATGAGAACTTCCCGTTGAATGCTTTCAATACAGCATCTACCGCTGTGTTAAAGGCTTGGCGCTGCTCCATGTTTGTAATGTTTCTAGTGAATGAAGCGCTTCCGGCATAGATTCCGTAAACGATCTATGGCTTCCGGTCGCAGTTCTACTACGTCACTGCCTTGAACACGCCTCTACCCAGGGCCGTTGGAGATGCTCAGAGTTGATTGGCTCCCGATTTTTCGGGAGCTTGGAAGAGCTGGAGATAGCTTGCCTTGCCAGACTAAGCTCGCAACAGGCCCTCGTGTTGCGTCACACTTAGGATGGGCGGGCCCAGGCTACTTGAGCGAGGCACCGAACTCCCAACTGCTCCCTGGGCGCTGTTAGCATGGCTGCCCACTGCTCTGGGTATGTGTGTGCGCTCATTGCTCACGTGTGTGTGCATGTGTGTGTTCACTGCTTCAGATGGGTTAAATGCAGAGAGGAAATTTCACAAGTGTGTGTTGGGCTTTCTTTCTTTCTTTCTTTCTTTCTTTCTTTCTTTCTTTCTTTCTTTCTTTCTTTCTTTCTTTCTTTCTCAGAGCAGACTCAAAGAGCTGACTCAAAAGAGCCACACAAATAGTTGACTATGGTTTGTTGACTCAAAGAGCCAACTCAAGGAGCTGACTCAAAAACCTGACTCAGAGCTGGCTTAAAAGTGCTGACTCAAAAAGCCAAGTCAAAAGTGCCAACTTAAAGAGCCGACTCAGTCCAGACTCAAAAGAGCTGACTCCATGAGCCACTCAAATAGTTGACTATGGCTTGTTGACTCAAAGAGCCAACTCAAGGAGCTGACTCAAAAACCTGACTCAGAGCTGGCTTAAAAGTGCTGACTCAAAGAGCCAAGTCAAAAGTGCCAACTTAAACAGCCGACTCAGTCCAGACTCAAAAGAGCTGACTCCATGAGCCACTCAAATAGTTGATTATGGTTTGTTGACTCAAAGAGACAACTCAAGGGGCTGACTCAAACACCTGACTCAGAGCTGACTTTAAAGGGCTGGCTCAAAGTTGACCCAAATAGCCAAGTCAAAAGTTCTGACCTAAAGTGCTGACTCAAAAGAGCTGACTCAGAGCAGACTCAAAGAGCTGACTAAAAAGTGCTGACTCAAAGAGCCACTCAGAGTTGACTCAAAGAGCCAAGTCAAAAGTGCCAACTTAAAGAGCCAACTCAGTGCAGACTCAAAAGAACTGACTCCATGAGCCACTCAAGTAGTTGGCTATGATTTGTTAACTCAAAGAGCCAACTTGAAGGGCTGACTCAAAAAGGCTGGCTCAGAGTTGATTCAAAAGAGCCAACTCAGAACGAACTCAAAAGACTGACTCAAGGAGCTCTTTTTAAGTCACTTCCTGTAATTGTGCCGATCTCATGGACTGTGATGTAAAGTACTGTGATCTATTCCACCGAGTTTAAACCATCCCTCTGTGTGTTAAAGTCTACAAGCAGCTGACTCAAAGAGCCTGTTCGAATAGCTGATTCAAAGAGCTGACTCAGTGAGCCGTGCTTGCTCGACTCTGTTTAAACTCATTCATGTTAAAAATAATTCTCCACTCCTGACCTGTTCAGGTCAAACTTTGGGTGGGATTTACTGAGTCCGAGTCAGAGTTCTCTGACCAAAGTCAGTCATGAAGCTTCCAGAAGGCAACAAGAGCATCTGAAAACAGGGATCCGACTTTAAATTTCACTCGACTCTAACGGAGATGTGAACAGGAATGTGCTTTTATTCCAGCTGACTGATTCTTCTGATTATTAACAGATTATTAGTTTGCTTGTAAACAGTTATTAGAGTCAGGACACCATTTCCTCTTCACTCCTCTCCCCGAGTCTGACGAATGGCACAAACCACATTCTTGTGTTTAAAAGCCTCAGCTAAATTAACTGAGAGAGACGTGACAGACGACTCTGCAGCCTCACAAAGAATAAACATATGAACAGAAATACGACAGCACGTCCCAGAATGGAAAACTCAGCCAACAAATCGTTAAGAGGGAACTCTGCTCTTCCTCACGGATGAATGATGCAGCTGCTTGAAGAGCGAGTTAACCCAGGACGACCTTCCTGTCACTGGACTGAACACAGACTGTCCTCGAGTCGAGAAGATGGAGAACGCTCTGCATAAAACACGATCCTTTTGAGAAAAAAAAAGGACATCACTCTTAGATCAACTATTAGAAGCTAAGCAAGTTATTGAGCTAAAACTGTTCTACATATTTTACATATTGTTCAGTATTTCAGAAAATGTCTTTAGTAAATAAATAAATGAACAGGGTACACTTTTGAGACTGAAAATATATATATATATTTTTTTTTTATTAATTATTTTTGTCCACCATTTTCTCCCAGGTTGGTATTTTGTGCCAAAAGATAGATAAGATAATATATTTACCAGCTGGGAGGTCCGTATCGTGAAATACCGTGACCGAGGTCTTGAAAGTACTGAGCAAGGCCCTCTGGTCTGAGGTCAGTATTCAAGGCCGAGGTCACAGTATTTCACCATACGGACCGACCTTAAGCTGGTAAGTAATATATTTATTTTTTTCTTTACCAAATTCTAACAGAAAACGAGAGCGCCCAAAAGGGAAAACCGAGCCGAGCCGCCATTTTGAATCCTCATTCACGGCTGTAATGCAAATGGCTTCCTCCTCGGTATACAAGTGCACTTCCATGGCAGGAAAAAAACTACATTTTGCCGCCTATGTAGTGTAGTCCCCTATTTATACAAATAGGAGTCATTCAGGATTCAGCCATGTTTTTGCTCGGCGTTAGCAAATTACAGGTTTTTAGCTTTCTCCTGAAATGTTTTCTTTTATATCTTCTTCCTCAGGGTAGTAAAACTCGCTTTCGCTGTGAACACTGTCGTTATCGCTATCCATGCTGTAAAATTAATGCTATTCTCCTGAGAAATGCTGGCAAAAATTTATAAGATTTTTAATAATCTTATAAATAAATCTTATAAAAAAAGATAAATGTTGACAAAATAATTCTACTATGTTTGTTGCTGTTGTGAATGAGCGAGTCACCAGAGGTCCATAACCAGGGTCCATAATTGGGGTCCGTACTGTAGGATATGGACCCGCTCACCAGCCAAACAGAGCACAGGATTTAGATTAGATAGATTAGATAAAACTTTATTGATCCCTTTGGGAGGGTTCCCTCAGGGAAATTAAGATTCCAGCAGCATCATTACAGATAAACAGAGAAAAGAAATAGAGAAAAACTTCTAGATAAATTAAAATAAATTAAGTATTTACATATACAAATATAAAAGAATAAGATATGGGGAAGAGAGGAAGGGGGAGGGGGAAAGGGGGGAGAAGTGGGGTTAGGGTAAGTGTGTGTGGGGGGGGAAGCAGGAAAGATATTGCACTTTACAGTATATTGCACATTATATTGCACATTGTCCGGTATTGCTTATTGTTAGGCTAGGCTACTGCTCCTTCCCGTCCTCTGTCCTCCTGTTACCCCACCTCCCCCACAGAGAGGAGTTGTACAGTCTGATGGCGTGAGGGACAAAGGAGTTTTTGAGTCTGTTCGTCCTGCACTTGGGAAGGAGCATTCTGTCACTGAACAGGCTCCCCTGGTTGCTGATGACGGTGTGCAGAGGGTGACTGGCATCATCCATGATGTTCAATAGTTTGTCAATAGACCTCTTCTCTGCCACCGTCACCAGAGAGGCCAGCTTCATGCTGACCACAGAGCCGGCCCGCCTGATCAGTTTGTCCAGCCTGGATGTGTCCTTCTTGGATGTGCTGCCCCCCTCCAGCACACCATGGTGTAAAACAGGACACTGGTGACCACAGACTGATAGAACATCCACAGGAGTTTCCTGAAGATGTTAAAGGACCGCAGGCTCCTAAGGAAGTATAGCCTGCTCTGTCCCTTTCTGTATAAGTGTTTGGTGTTGCAAGTCCAGTCCAGCTTGCTGTCCAGCCACAGCCCGAGGTACTTGTAGGAATCCACAGCCTCCATCTCGACTCCCTCGATCAGAACTGGTCGTGACCTTGGTCTGGACCTCCCAAAGTCAATGACCAGCTCCTTGGTCTTCGAGGTGTTGAGCTGCAGATGGTTCCTGTTGCAACCACACAGCAAAGTCCCTCACCAGGCTCCTATACTCCTCTCTGTTGTCACTGATACACCCAACGATGGCTGTGTCATCAGCAAACTTCTGAATGTGACAGCTCCGAGTTGTAGCAGAAGTCCGCGGTGTACAGGGTGAAGAGAAGAGGGGCCAGCACTATGCCCTGGGGTGCTCCAGTGCTGCTAATTACAGTGTCAGACGTGATGTCCTTCAGCCTGATGTACTGCGGCCTGTCAGTGAGGTAGCTGGAGATCCAGGTGGCCAGGCAGGGGTCCACTCGCATCCTGTTCAGCTTGTCCTGAAGCAGTAGGGGCTGGATGGTGTTGAAGGCACTCGAGAAGTCCAAGAAGAGGATCCTCACTGTGCCATTTGCCTTATCCAGATGCAAGTGGGCTCGGTGTAGCAGGTAGAGGATGGCGTCTTCCATACCAACACCTGCCTGGTACGCAAACTGCAGACAGTCCTGGGCATGTTGTACCTGGGGTCTGAGGAGGCTGAGGAAGAGCCGCCCCAACATCGTCATCAGATGTGAAGTGAGAGCCACCGGTCGGAAGTCGTTCAGCTCACTGGGCCGATTCTTTTTGGGAACGGGAACGATACATGATGTCTTCCAGAGGGTTGGCACTCTCCCCAGCTGCAGGCTGAGGTTGAAGATGCATTGGAGTGCTTCACCCAGTTCAGCAGTACAGGTCTTCAGTAGTCATGGACAAACCTTGTCCGGGCCTGCTGCTTTCCTGGGGTGAAGCTTCCTCAGTTGACCGCTGACCTGGTCTGCAGTAATGCATAGAGAAGTCTGTGTTGAGGTGGGGGAGGAGGGGGCTGCTGTGATGGCTGGGGGGAGGTGTGTTGAGGGAAGAAGGAGAGATGGCTGCAGTGAGGGAGAGGGTGGGGGGGACATGGGCTGGTTGAACCGATTGAAGAAGTCATTCAAAGTCATTTGGACCGCAAAAAAAAAAAAAAAGCCTTTTATTATCCCACAAGGGGAAATTTACATTGTTACAGCAGCAAAATATATAAAGAGAAAAAGATAAGGCAGTGAAGGAGTAGTGCAAAAGTACTAAGTATACAAAAAAGATATATATATATCTCATCTCATCTCATTATCTCTAGCCGCTTTATCCTTCCACAGGGTCACAGGCAAGCCGGAGCCCACCCCAGCCGACCACGGGCGAAAGGCGGGGTACACCCCGGACAAGTCGCCAGGTCATCACAGGGCTGACACATAGACACAGACAACCATTCACACTCACATTCACACCTACAGTCAATTTAGAGTCACCAGTTAACCTAACCTGCATGTCTTTGGACTGTGGGGGAAACCGGAGCACCCGGAGGAAACCCACGCGGACACGGGGAGAACATGCAAACTCCGCACAGAAAGGCCCTCGCCGGCCCCGGGGCTCGAACCCAGGACCTTCTTGCTGTGAGGCGACAGCGCTAACCACTACACCACCGTGCCGCCCATATATATATATATATAAAAGAAATAAACTACAAATTTAGAGATTTAAAAAAATTAACAAATTTGCATAAATGAACAGGTTTGCAGATATATAGTTAACATAAGTGTATTGCAAAGGTGGAATTGCACGTGTAAGTATTGCACAGGTATTATTACCAGTATTAGCCAGGCAGTATTGCACAAGTACGTCGGTATATTGCACAAGAGCCATTTTAACCATGTGTAGCTATCAGTTTGCTGTAAAGTACTGATGCTGATTGTCAGTGCACACAGTATACGTTCAGAGGGGTTTCTGTGGGTGTAGAAGTGATCTGGACAGTATTGTTGATTATTGTGAGGAGCGTCTGGTGCTGTGCTTGGTGAGGTGCCGGTTGTACAGTCTCACAGCGGTAGGGAGGAAGGAGCTGCTGTATCTCTCCTTAACACACTGCAGATGGAGAAGCCGGTCACTGAAGGAGCTGCCCAGTGCTGCTACTGTCTCCTGCAGTGGATGAGAGGTGTTCGCCATTAAGGATGACAACTTGGCCAACATCCTCCTCTCCCCCACTACATCCACTGAGTCCAGTGCACAGCCCAGGGCAGATCCTGCCTTCCTAATCAGTTTGTTCAGTTTTTTCCTCTCTGCTGTTGTGATACTCCTTCATCAACAGACAACTCCATAGAATATGGCTGATGCCACCACGGAGCCATAAAAAGAGTCCAGAAGTGGACCCTGTACTCCAAAGGCCCTGAGCCTCCTCAGCAGGTGGAGTCTGCTCTGGCCTTTCTTGTACAGGGCGTGTGTGTGCGATCAGTCCAGTCCAGTTTATTGTTCAGATGAACACCCAGGTACTTGTAGCTCCTGACGATCTCAATGTCCGTTCCCTGAATGTTCACTGGGGTAGGTGAAGAGAACCTCATCCTGTGGAAATCCACCACCAGTTCCTTAGTTTTACTGGTATTGATCTGGAGGGAGTTCCGTTGACACCAGTCCACAAAGGCAAGGCAAGGCAAGTTTATTTGTATAGCGCATTTCATACACACAGGCAATTCAATGTGCTTCACAAAAAATAAAAGCATAAGAACAGTAACAAAGAATTAAAGTAAAAGTAAAATCATTAAAATCCAAGATTAAAAAGAAATTAAAATAAAGAAAGTAAAATCATTAAAATCAAAATTAAAAGAAATTATATTAAAGGAAATTAATTACACTTTAGGTAAAAATTAATCAAGTGAAAGCATCTGAAAACAGCTTTGTCTTGAGCCTGGATTTAAAACTAACAACAGTAGGAGCATTTTTGATCTCATCTGGAAGTTGGTTCCAAAGCTTAGCAGCATAGCAACTAAAGGCTGCTTCACCACACTTCGTTTTGACAGCTGGTATTACTAGCAAGTTTTTCTCCTGTGATCTTAGAGACCTAGTTGGTGCATATAATTGAAACATATCCAGTAGGTAGCTGGGTCCCATCCCATTTAATGTTTTAAATAGAAGAAGTAATGCCTTAAAGTCAATTCTATAGCTCACTGGGAGCCAGTGCAGAGACCTTAGGATTGGAGTGATATGGACGACCCTTTTTGTTCTTGTAAGAACCCTTGCTGCTGCATTTTGGATTAGTTGAAGCTCTTTGATGGTCTTTTTTGGAAGACCTGTGAAAAGGCTATTGCAGTAATCAACCCTACTGGAGATGAAAGCATGAATAAGTTTTTCTAGATCATGCTTTGACATGAGACCTCTGAGTTTAGAAATGTTTTTTAGGTGATAGAATGCAGACTTTTTTACCACTTTCATATGACTGTTGAAGTTAAGTTCACTGTCAATAAGGACACCAAGGTTTTTGACAGTATCCTTTGCTTTAAGCCCCTTAGTTTCAAGAACAGTGGCAATCCTAAGCCTTTCCTCCTTTTTGCCAAATATAATTGCTTCAGTTTTATCTGCGTTCAGCTGAAGAAAATTGTGAGAGATCCATTTGTTAATTTGGTCAATGCATCTATGAAGAGACTCAAGAGGGGCATAGTCATTAGGTGACATAGCTAAGTAAAGCTGAGTGTCATCTGCATAGCTATGGAAGTTTATTGAGTTATTCTTAATAATTTGTCCAAGTGGGAGCATATAAAGGTTGAATAGTAATGGTCCCAGGATTGAGCCCTGGGGAACCCCACAGTTCAAGGACACGGGTGATGAACTGTGGCCTCCAATGGCCACATAAAAAAAATCTTTGTTGTAGGTAAGATTTTAACCAGTTGATTACTATACCAGTAAATCCAACCCAATGCTCCAGTCGATGTAACAGTATGGAATGATCTACCGTGTCAAATGCAGCACTTAAGTCTAAAAGCACCTGATGTTTTACCAGCAGCAGAATTAAGATGTAGGTCATTCATGACTTTAGTAAGAACTGTTTCAGTGCTATGATTGGCACGAAAACCTGACTGAAACTTATCAAAACATCCGTTTAATGTCAGGAAGGCAGTTAATTAATTAAAAACAATTTTTCAATTATTTTACCAACGAATGGCAAATTGGATATGGGCCTGTAGTTGTTGAGTACTGAGACATCCAGGTTATTCTTTTTCAGTAGGGGTTTTATAACCGCTTTTTTCAGAGATGAAGGAAACATGCCAGTTCGTAAGGAGGTGTTGATAATCTGAAGTACCTCGTCTGATATTAGGTGAAGAACAGATTTGAAAAAGACTGTAGGTAAAATGTCCAGTTCAGATGTGGAGGAGCTGAGACTTTGTACTGTTTTTCTCAGAGTCTCAACATCAATTAAACTAAATGTTGACATTGTATTACGACCCCCTCTCTCTTTATCCAATGGTTCCAGATTTTGAAGTGTTTGCACCTGTGTGGCTATATTCATACGTATTTTATCAATCTTTCCTTTGAAAAAAGATGTAAAGTCGTTGCATGTAAGTTCCTTGTCAGTTCTCTGTGCTCGCCATTATTGCCATTGTTGCCATCTAGGATATAGCCCACAATAGCAGAGTCATCAGAGAACTTCTGTAGATGACAGGTAGTTGTATTGTATCTAAAGTCCACAGTGTAAAGGGTGAACAGAAATGGGGCCAGGACTGTCCCCTGTGGAGCCCCTGTGCTGCAAAGAATGTGTAAATAATTTATAATTTTTTTTTCAATTTTATGACAGATTTTTCTTCCTATTACGATTGTCTCATCTCATCTCGTTATCTCTAGCCGCTTTATCCTGTTCTACAGGGTCGCAGGCGAGCTGGAGCCTATCCCAGCTGACTACGGGTGAAAGGCGGGGTACACCCTGGACAAGTCGCCAGGTCATCACAGGGCTGACACATAGACACAGACAACCATTCACACTCACATTCACACCTACGCTCAATTTAGAGTCACCAGTTAACCTAACCTGCATGTCTTTGGACTGTGGGGGAAACCGGAGCACCCGGAGGAAACCCACGCGGACACGGGGAGAACATGCAAACTCCGCACAGAAAGGCCCTCGCCGGCCACGGGGCTCGAACCCGGACCTTCTTGCTGTGAGGCGACAGCGCTAACCACTACACCACCGTGCCGCTTTTTTATGATTTTTTTTTTTTTTAATTTTCATCAAAACTCAAGGCACTAATGTTGCCGTTTACTTGGAAAATTAAAATGCATTTAAAATTGCATTATCGTATATAATTTAATTTTTCATTTTTGGAGCCATCTTTCTGCACAGAAATGGGAAAACAAATCGTACATTGTGGTTTGCGTTTGAGTTTTAATTCTTAAAATAATTCCAATAATATTTTTAATTCTAAAATTCACCAAATGTTCACGCTGCATCATGTCATGGCGCTGTGTAACAAAGTGCCGTCTGCCCTCTTCCTCATACACGAGCTCACAGTAGTGCTTACGATTGGCTAGTGTCACTGTGATTGACATGGGAAAGACAAAATGCCCCTCCCACTTAATCAGCATGGCCAGTTTTTTCATCCTCGACTCCTGATTTTAAACACGTCACACATACAGTATATAAGCACTTTTAATGTATGTTATCAGGAGCTGAAATATAATTTGGTGTTCACTTCCATCTATTTTTATTTGTATCCATTTAATGAGCATTAATTAGCAGCATCTTGAAGAGCTGTTTGGTTTGGTGTTAGCGTCTATCATTTTATTTTTATCCGACACGCATTTTTAATTAGCCGCCTTTAACCTTTCGACATAAATCTTACACATAAGCTTTGTTCGAGTGTGAAACATTTCTGTTCCGGACTGAACACGACCGCTCGACAATAATCGGCATCGCGTCAGGAGCTGTTGGAGGTATGATTATCTACAGCCAGAGCAGCGTATGATTTATGAGCACATTTCCATCCTGTTATTAGGTTTGCTTTGCTTTTGTAAGCGAAGCATTTCAGCTAATGGATTTTCCTCTTTTGTTTTTTTTTTGTTTTGTTTTTTTTGCATGAGCCCAATGCTAATTTAGTCATTTGGGTTCCAGAAAAACAAAAAGTAATGAAGATTGAGAACGCTGATCAGCAGAGAGAGGCTGTTCTCTTGAAAGAAAATGTAATTATTTGTTAACTGGCTCACTAAATGAAAACTAAAAGGGCGATCGAAATGTTGTTTGACTTAGCACTAAGTAATAATAAGTAGCGTTTTAATTAAGCAAATAACCAAGGAGTAGCTAGAGTAAGCAGATAACACTGATGGCGAGAGAGAGAGAGAGAGAGAGAGAGAGTCACTGATGGCTATCACTACAGATCAAGCCTATATTCATAAATCACACTGACTGAGGATCAATAGAGCTTTACATTTGAGCATAATCATATTTCGGCTCGCTGCGCTGCTGATTGGATTTGTTAACTGGCCTACATACTTCATAAATGTTGTCCAATCAGTAAAGACAAAAGACGTACGTAAACAGCGCACATTTATTTCTTCATCCCTTACAAAGGAATAAAGTTGTTTGATTTATTGAATTTTAACTGAAACCAGGAACTTTTCTTTTAAACACACAGCAGTGCTGTTTTGCCCTGATAAAGGGCTTTACACTTAAGAGTCCTATGAGTGTGAAACTAAACGCAAATATTAACTACTACAACCACCACGGCGAGATTAGAAACACAAACCTGAGTGCGGGTCGAGAGTCTGATTAGTTTGCACGTTTTGCAAATGCAATTATGCTTTTCTCACAAGCCGTGAGGTCTCGACTTTGGTGAGGAAAATCTCTAGAGGAACGTCAAAAACCCACCTGAATCCAGCAAAGGATTAAATCCCAGTAAAGAACATTCTTTGATTCATATTTGGTGATGAAACACTGCTTTAAAAGACTAAATAACTTAAAAAAAAACCTCATGTATGTTTTCATCTCATCTCATTATCTCTAGCTTGTTCTACAAGCTGGAGCCTATCCCAGCTGACTACGGGCGAAAGGCGGGGTACACTCCGGACAAGTCGCCAGGTCATCACAGGGCTGACACATAGACACAGACAACCATTCACACTCACATTCACACCTACGCTCAATTTAGAGTCACCAGTTAACCTAACCTGCATGTCTTTGGACTGTGGGGGAAACCGGAGCACCCGGAGGAAACCCACGCGGACACGGGTAGAACATGCAAACTCCGCACAGAAAGGCCCTCGCCGGCCACGGGGCTCGAACCCGGACCTTCTTGCTGTGAGGCGACAGCGCTAACCACTACACCACCGTGCCGCCCTATGTTTTCATATTTTTATTTGAAAAAAGTAGACTTTTAATATTTTGTTGATGGAAGCCAGAAGGTTGTGAGTTTGTGAGTTCAAATCCCAACTTGATATAATTTTCAGCTCTTTGATTAAGTTGGATGCCATTTTGTATAAAAGTGCCATTTGAATTATATTTATTTAGTCATAGTTCTGGAGTCGCACTTCACAATGTTACTCAGAAAAAAAAAAGAGTATTAGAGTAGAGTCCATACCTTCACCAAGCTACATACAGTATTATCAACATCAAACTCAAATCACTTGAACTTAGGATAATATTAAAGCTGTCCACCAAATTTCATCCAAATCCGTTCACTACTTTTTGAGTTACGTTGGGAACAGATTAAAAAATAATAATAATCTGGGGCAGCACGGTGGTGTAGTGGTTAGCGCTGTCGCCTCACAGCAAGAAGGTCCGGGTTCGAGCCCCGTGGCTGGCGAGGGCCTTTCTGTGCGGAGTTTGCATGTTCTCCCCGTGTCCGCGTGGGTTTCCTCTGGGTGCTCCGGTTTCCCCCACAGTCCAAAGACATGCAGGTTAGGTTAACTGGTGACTCTAAATTGAGCGTAGGTGTGAATGTGAGTGTGAATGGTTGTCTGTGTCTATGTCTCAGCCCTGTGATGACCTGGCGACTTGTCCAGGGTGTACCCCGCCTTTCGCCTGTAGTCAGCTGGGATAGGATCCAGCCCGCGACCCTGTAGAACAGGACAAAGCGGCTAGAGATGATGAGATGAGATAATAATAATCTGGATTTGCATCAAAATCTAGTCAGTTGTTCCTTGGTCCATGGCCCAAATTTCATCCAAATCCATTCACTACTTTTTGAATTACATTGGGAACAAACAAACAAATGGATGAGAAAACATAACCTCCTTCAAGAAAGCTAGCAGAGGTAACAATGTCCAAGTTGGAAAAGTGCAACAGAACAGTGTTTCAACTCGGAATCCCTGTGCCCTGTACTACAAAGCGGGTTTTCTGGCTTACCAGGGTAACTTCGAGAGTAACTTGATCACGTGCAGCGTAACTTCCCGATTAACCCATACTATGAAAGTTGGCTATGTTCAAACCGAGGTATGCTGCCATGGCAATTTACGCTGCATCTCAAACCTGCTCGTCTCAGGTTATGTTCTTGGTTAACCCGAGGTTTCCAATTAACCACACCCTTTTTAAACACCACCTCTCCACCGACATTTCCTCTAGAGACAATGCCAGCGTACCTGGATGACCCATGCGATATCGGAGCGCAGATTGTGAGGGGCTCTCTCCGGAGGGCGAGGGTATTTAGAGACCGCCAGAATCCGCTGGCATACCCGGACAATGTTCTTCATGAACAATATAGATTCTCAGCTGAGGGAATTCGTTACCTTTGCCAGCTGATCGAGGCAGACATCTGCAATGTAACCCGCCGAAGCCAGGCCCTCACAATCGAGCAAATTATGTGCTTGTCATTGCGTTACTTTGCCAGTGGACAATATATGTATTCCATCGGTGATGCTGAAAACCTCAGTAAGAACACTGTATGTCGTATGATTCGCAAAGTGGTACTTGCCCTAACCAAACTGATGAATGCATTTGTCGTGTTCCCTGGGCATTTAACCGCACTTCAGATCAAAGAAGGGTTTTATGCAATCGCAGGTAATTACTAATATCAAATTGTGTCTGTTTGCCTACTCTCATAGAGACAATTGTGACTGACAATTGATATGACTAACAAAATATACAGGTTTCCCAAGAAAGATAGGAGCCATTGACTGCACTCACATCTGATTCAGTGCACCCCTGGGAGAGCATGAGGGGGATTATGTGAATAGAAAATCCTTCCATAGCATCAACGTACAGGTAAAAGGTCTACTTCATATAGGCCCACATTCAAATAGGTCATGTCCATACCTCAAATCAACCTTTCAGTACTGGTCCCATTTTGCGTTAGGTGATGTTTTGTCCTCCACATGGGTTGGTGTTGTTCCTCATTTGCAGGGGTAACAGTGTGCTTGTACCTCAGTCATGTCCCCTGTCCTTGCACAAATGCTTGATGTTCTTAGATGACATGTGACCACCAGTTGATGATAACCAGCCTGGATGCAAGATGGCCAGGGTCTGTCCACGATTCCCGCATATTTAGAGAATCCTCACTAGCTGCGGGATTCGAGGAAGGTAAGATAATCCTACATCTAATCCTTAAAACACAAATCATCCTGCATCAAAAAGATATCGGGACAATACAGAAACAAGAGCTAAAATACCACAGACGTCCCTACTCAAACTTCATGGTATTCCTTAAGTAAAGAATAGTGAGCATCTTACAGTTGTTTGACACTAACTACATTTCTCTCCATTTCATACAAGGGCGATTTGATACATCCTGCTCGGGGACCGTGGATAGCCATGTTTGAAACACCTCCTGACACCATTCGCAGACCCTCAAACAAGGGCCCAGAGAGCCTTCAATCATGCCCACAGTGTTACAAGAGCACGAATCGAGATCACGTTCGGCATATTGAAGGCTCGGTTTGCCTGCCTAAAAGGCCTGCGTGTGAGGCCAGAGAAGGCCTGTCAAATAACAGCGGCGTGTGTGGTACTGCATAACATAGCCACCATTAGAAAAGAAAGGATTCCCAATCATGTTCCCTCACCCCCCGATGTTGTTGACCCCATGACCCTGGACCATCCCACAGGCCGTTCAGTGAGAAAGGCCATCACAAACCAATTTTTCAGGCAGTAACACAAAAGCCAAAATCACCACTCATTCCTACTGTATTTATTTATTCAAGTTCTCCCGTTCCTGAAAAGAAAAGACAGAAAAGCCAAATGAATGCTTGCTTGCACGCGCGCACACACACACACAATGTACTAATACCTTCTTCTCATGCTCCAACTTTTCAATTTCTAGTTCGAGCTTCCGAATTTGCAGCCTCTTTTTTTTGCAGTCTAGCTGTAACATTTTCTTGTACAGGCTGCGCACATTGTCCACTCCGGCCTACAGAACCCCCACCCCAGAATGAACATATTAGCCTAGTATGCATAACAGTCGGCAATGATGGACCGAAGAGGAAGAAACTGTACTTTGTGACATTGTGACGTCCCTGGCAGGGAAGCCTCAGGAGGGGACGGGGCAGCTCCAACTCCTCCGACAAAGGAACACAAGCACACAGACTGATTGCATCATTGATACAAGTCACACTTCAAATGCAGTACTGCTGAAGAGTAATGGGGCACCCTCCTAGAATATTGACACAGCATATAGTAGCAGTGGTAGAGTCTTTCAACCTGCATGTGGGTGTCGGATTTGGCCGTGAGGGTCTCGTCATCTTCCTCCTGAGAGAACATACATAAATCATAGGCTGCACCTACATCATTTCTGAACACGACATAATGCATGCAACGTTAGCTATTACAGGTACCTCGGCCGGAGGATCACTGGAGCCGGGTATGGGCTGTGGTGGCTGGATGGTCTCCAGATTGCTTCCTTCAACTGTACACACAACACATAAGACATGCCACTGATGAACGAGAAAACACACTTCTTACATGGAACTTGAATGCCATATTACCCCGCACGTAGAGGGTGGACATTTCCACAGCACCAGGGGTGGATTGTAGGCCTCCTTCTACCCCCTCCATGATTGGCCTACCGCTATTGTTGGCGAGCGCCAACTCCTCGGCCACGGTAAGGGCTTCTGGTGCCCTCCCTCCTCCCGTGCACCCGGCGGCCACCTTTTTCTTGTTGGCTGTGAAAGACAAGCATCTTTTCATTATATATGCCTCACACACACACACTTACTTTTATATTTCATTTTCACCTGTTGCCAGGTGCGTTTGGCACTGCTGTTGCCTCTGAAATGTTCACAGGACATACACCAACTTAGTCAAAGGGACTGAACAGTCAGTCATCCTAATTCATGTGACTCTGCACATATCAGCTTAAGTAGGCTACTCCATGAATTTACCATACCAAATTTTATTCAGGATTTTTCGGACATTAAACAAGCTATATATGACTGGGGCCACGTCGAAGGACCATTTTCTGTGACTTGTGATTGATCATGAAGCTTTCTCTCATCCTATACTTCTGTTCTGGAACATGTAGAAGGGAGAATGTACTTACGCATTTACCCGATCGGCAATTCGTTGCCAACATGCTTGCCGCTCCTTATTGGCAGCCGCTGTGTTAGATTTTGCTCTTAATGTTGTTTTGAACTCCTCGTAGCTTTGCATTATGACAGCGCATTCTTCCTCCGTGAAGTACGGCGACCGTGCCATTGTGAACAGTGGGGATTTGCGCTGATAACCTCCCCTTTAACGTGAACGCGCATTAACCCTGATTAGGTTAACACAGGTTCAACAAATCAACTTCATAATTGGCATTGTAGTACCGTTTAACCCCAAACAAGATAACCAGGTTTTGTCAACCCCGGTTTAGCGGGGGAACCCTGGGTTACTTCTGGGTAGGTTGACCTCCGTTTGTAGTACAGGCTCCTGGTCAGGAACTTCCACCTAGCCTGAGTTCTCTGACATAAACACACTGACATCACAACAATACGGGGGCACTCACATGGATCAAACAGTTCCTGGGACTTTTTGAGAGGAACTACTCAGTGGAGATCTCCCCTGAGGACATGCCTTCAATGTTTTTTTTTTTCTGTTTGTCTTCGCACCACCAGTAGGATCGCTGAGGGAAGATAAGCCAGCTTGCTAGCGTGACATTAGCAGGAAATGCTAGCGAAGATTTTTATATTTCGCTTAGATGCATCAAAATTGCTCAATCAGATTGTACGCCAGGGCGGCACGGTGGTGTAGTGGTTAGCGCTGTCGCCTCACAGTAAGAAGGTCTGGGTTCCTCGCCGGCCACGGGGCTTGGCCTATCTGTGTGGAGTTTGCATGTTCTCCCTGTGTCCGCGTGGGTTTCCTCCGGGTGCTCCGGTTTCCCCCACAGTCCAAAGACATGCAGGTTAGGTTAACTGGTGACTCTAAATTGAGCGTAGGTGTGAATGTGAGTGTGAATGGTTGTCTGTGTCTATGTGTCAGCCCTGTGATGACCTGGCGACTTGTCCAGGGTGTACCCCGCCTTTCGCCCGTAGTCAGCTGGGATAGGCTCCAGCTCGCCTGCGACCCTGTAGAACAGGATAAAGCGGCTAGAGATAATGAGATGGGAATAAGATGAGATTGTACGCCCAATCGTCATCATCACTGGCTGTCCATCGCTTCATTAGAATCATCATCAGAGCGGCAGAGTCATGCACATTATTTGCTTTAATCCCCTCAAATTAAAAAACTTCTCAGCCACAGAATGGCCTGATATTTTGTGAGATATTACAGAAATAAACAGATATCACAATGACTGCATTTCAGACGGAACTAAATTTCACTGATTTTATGAAATCGAAAGGCCGTCTAGCTTTAAGTTTTCTAAGTTTACACCAAAAGACAAATTAACACACACTGACTAAGGCTACGTTCACACTGCAGGCTGAAGTGACTCAAATCCGATTTTTTTGCCCATATGTGACCTGTATCTGATCTTTTATTGACAATATGAACGACACAGATCCGATTTTTTCAAATCCGACCCAGGCCGTTTGGATATGTGGTCCTAATTCCGATTCCTATCCGCTCTTTTCATATGCGACTTCAGTCTGAACCGCCAGGTCGCATTCATCCGACTTACACGTCATCAACAAGCCACAAACGTCACTATTCTGCGCTGAAGTAGGCGGCGGGTCTCTCAAAAAAAGTTACAACAACATGGCGCATAATCACGGGCGCAGATAGAGGGTGTGATGGGTGGGATTCGTCCCACCCAGATTTAAATTCACTTCGTTTGGTCCCCCCCCACTTATAGGGAGGAAAAAACGTCTATGCTGTCTTTCTTTGCATAAGGCAAACCTCACGGAAAAATCAAAAGACTAATTACCATTCGGTTTATTGAGGTGCACGGCAGTACATACATAGTTGCAACAACTCACATAAAACAAAACAAAGACTGATATTCGGTTGGTTGAGCTGCGCAGACTGCACAGGTTGCGAGCTCGAGCTTGGTTGCTATGGTAACCCACAACAAGTTTGACAGGCATATCGGGGTTGGGGTTGGTTTGCTGGCAGCTTTGTCCCCTCCAGTTCAAAAACCGTATCTGCGCCCCTGTGCATGACATCAATGCGAGGGACGCTTCGGGCTGTGAAGGTTCTGAATCTTCTCAATGGAAAGACGCAGAGGTTAGGGAGCTGATTTCCATTTGGGGGGATACAGCTATTCAATCTAGATTGGATGGGTCATACCGCAACCGGGCGGTTTTACTTCCGTAAACACTGGCCATGCTCACTGCGTGTGACGTCGTCGTATCCTGCAATGCGCATGCGGAACACTTTTAGGTCACTTTTCGTTCATACTGAGGATCACATACAAGTCGCATATATTTGTTAATGTGAACGACCTCACAAAAAAATCGGATTTCACAAAAAAATCGGAATTGAGCATTAAGCCTTGCAGTGTGAACGTAGCGCAAGTGACCGCTGAGGAGGTGAAGAAGAACACTGCCATTGAGCATTATTGTTTTATTATCTGGTATAAATCAACACATGGTTATGATAATGAGGTGTTTTCGAGTGCAGGTATCGAACAGGTGGTTGTCGCTAGATATTAGGAGCATCGGTGTGTGTCCGAGTCCAGCCGTGATGAATGAAGTCCATGCATATGAGAATAAGGTGCACAAGTTCAGGTTTCACCCAGGTGATCTGAGTAATTATTGTTATTGAAAAACGGATAAATCTGTCCGTTCATGGCAAAGGCAACCGAGGATCTCTGCATTCCCGGGATAATTAAATACTGACGGACTGCGGTGGATGATTATAATTATGAATAAAATAAGACCAAAATGCCCAGCTGATTTAAATGTGATGTGCAGTTTAGAGGGGAGTGAAAAGGTAGACTTGATAAAGAACTGAAACAGAAATCGCAGCATTTCTTTCCTTCAGTCTGGTCGTACTGTTTAACAGAGTGTTGAGCTTCACACGTCTTTACACACATCACAGAACAATCATCAGGTCAATCGCAAACTTTTCTCTCCTATGGTTTAGAAGAAATGATCAACACGACTTCACGTTACTTCAGCATTGTTAGACTTATTAAAGCGAGACGGCCTTTCGATTTCATAAAATCGCTGAAATTTAGTTCCGTATGAAACGTGGTCATTGTGGTAGATGTTTATTTCTGTAACATCTCAGAAAATATCAGGTCATTCTGTTCTGTGGCTGGGAAGTGATTTAATTTGAGGAGATTAAAGCAAATAATGTGCATGAAATCGCTCGCGTCGCACAGTCAAGCAGACAGAGGAAGTCCGTGTGTGTGCGTGCATGTGCAGGTGCGCTCGCTGAGCGCCGATATTTATTAGTTTGATATTTCCTGCGTTTCCTTTCCTTCGTATATAACATAACGTCTTTTCTTCTCGCTTTCTTTCCGTTACTGTAGTCGGTCTTTCACGTTTCATTCGCACACTCAAGTCCTCTATTTTTCTCTCCTGTTTCAAATCTGTATCCCACAATGCCTTGGGCGAACAGGGAAAGCCCACCATGTGATGGTGCATGATGTAGTATCTTGTATTGTGTCATGGTGAAGCAGGAAAAAATAGCGGAGAATTTAAGGCCACATGGCTGTAAATTCATTAATTGTTCTATTTTTTTTTTAAATGAATAAAATTGGAACTCTGTGATTCGAATTCAGTAGCTTTCAGTCACTCAACAAAAATAATTGGGTGTCGAGGGGGAAAATTCTTTTTATGACCTACACTTGAAAAAACTGTAAATCTTAAAGTACAGCTTTAAGACTTTGTATCATGATCAGAACTACACTACCCATCAGCCCCTGCACATCACATGACCACGTCACATGCTTCACTAACCACACTCACCCGTGTCTCATTATGGCTCATTAGCACCACTATTTAAGTGAGAGTTTTTCTGTTTGTCAGGATTTTCCCAGTGGTTAAAAACACAATCCTGGTACCTTTAGAGACACAAATTTTAGCTTTCTGAAGTCGGTTAGCGTTTTGGCAAGATGGTCAGTGTTTTCCGAGTTGATTGTCATTTTAATGTGACGCCAGGGATATACACACTCAATGTGATGAAGACCAAAAAAAAAAACCTGTTTCTTCCTTGCACTTTCACAGCACGGTTTGTTTTTATTTATTAATTTATTAGCAATGAGTCTACGCTAAACGAGCACACGGATACCAAACCTCATCGCTAACTGTTAAAAGCGTGATGGCTGTCTACGATTTTACAGTTTAATTTAATTCTGCTGACACAAACATCAAAGAGGGACACTACGGGAGGGGGTAAAAAATTGATTAAAGCATCAAATGGTTTGTAGTTGATTTGACAAAAAATACGACGACGAAGCATTCCGCGAGAGTCCATTTAGAAAATGAGCAGCGCTGGTAAAGTTGCTCAGCGAACTGTTATCCGCTTCCTACGGTATGAAACCCGCATAAAGCCTCCAGGTTGGATTTACAGGTTTCATTAGGATAACGAGATACTGCTCAGGGTGTAAATACATGGCGTTCAGTGCCTCGGCCCCGACTGTCGCATGTGCACGCTCACATGCACACGGGGGTCTTAAAACGCCCAACAGTATTCACACAGCCATCGATCTGCTTTCGAAATTAAATATACGATTTCACACATTTAACAAGATTGCATCGAGGAAAAAAAATCCAATTATTGCACCAAGAGGCAGTGGAAAGCTCATTAAAACAGGCCAGGATAATTACAGCAGCTTGTTTTTGAAGCAAATGAGAGGGTGGTGAATGAGTCTGACCTAACACACACACACACACACACACACACACACACACACTTGTTTGAAGCAGTGACGGGATCTATTCCTCAATTTCAAGTTTCTAAAGGGATGGGATTTTATTTTTTTGACAATCAAAAGACGAGTGTAACAGGTTCATGAAAATCACAAAAGACATCTCAGGAGTATAAACTCACTCAGACAACAGTGCAATCACAAATCTATTTTTATTTTTTTTTAATTATCCTGAGCCGAAACCCAGAGTACGCTGAAAATTCTCTATATTCTGAACAGTTATAAAGATGGATACAAATGCATATATGTCAACCTATACGGAATGTCCGTATTTTATACGGATTTGATTCAATAAACGTAGTATACGGGCGTATAAATAAAGTTATACGGATTCTTTAAAACAACTTCAATATTTATTTAGAGCTATAATCAATTCCCACGATGATAAAAGAGCGCATAACGTTTACAAACGTACTGTACACCACAGACAGCCAGTAAAGAGTCTTATGAAATCACGCGTTATCTTGTGGTAGCGAGACTTCGTTCCACTTTTGATCATGCGCACACCGCATTGCGAGAATCCCGCCAACCGTGAAGTCATAGACATATAAACATAGACGCCGCCTTCTGCGTAGAATCATACGTCATCCTCGCCGCCATATTGGATGTGGCAAAGTGGAGATTCTTCAACCGTCTCTGGTATAGCGTCTAGAATAAAGATGCCTCATTCATGTGCTGCATTTAACTGTACCAACAGGTTTACCGTCCAAACGAGATCACATGGGATTACCTTTCATAGGTGAGACTGGAAAAATACTTTTCATTGTATTTGGTCATTATAACGTAATTTTACGAACAGATTTTCCTGACTTTGTGGCTAATATGAAGTCTCGCGCATAATAGCCGCTCGGTGAAACCTGTCTCCAAACAATGAAGTATTTCCTTCGTAACTACGCTGATAACACTTTGTGTTTTTGTCAAATATTGGAGCTTTGTATTCATTCTGAAGGTTTATTGTTATTAATATTGAATAAAAAGTAACTGGGATATATCATTGTTAATTATCATTCAAATTTTAGGTAAATTATTTTAATTTGCATCTTATACGGATTTTATAAGGGAAATATGGATTTTGGAGGTTGGTTATACAGGTTTGATTGACCAAAGGTTGACATGTATGCAAATACAAGGTCCACGTCTTATTTTTTTCCCCCTTTCTTTTTTTCTAGAAAGGTTTTCAGCTTCACTAAATGTCTGGCTGAGATACTACAGGTCGTGCACCAGGACTGGGATTCCCCATGATGATGTGAAATAAATAAATAAAGACCACGAACAAAGAAAATGAGTGTGTACGGTTGTTGTGCGACACTGGGTGATACGTTTACAGCATTCATTTATTCATCCTGAGTAACGTCCTGGTCAGCGATGAGGTAGTCGAACTTTGAGTATTAGCTTGTTTATGTTTTTGGAAATTCAACCAATTAGTTTAAATGTAAGCAAATTAACAAAGCTAAATAAACAAATAAATAAACAACGATCCAGTCCCGCCCACATATCTAATCCGGACAAACTGGAGAGATGTAGCTGAGGTTGAGGAATCAGAAATCGTACGCTGTTGATGTTTTCTATCTCGGTGCTTTTTCCAGAGTTTCCAGATTGGCTTAACAAACATACGTTACCTTTCAGGTTTACACCACTCCCACTTCTGGTGTGTGTGTGTATGTGTATATATATATATATATTCGGAAATACAGATACAGATAGTAGCGTCGGCATTCTACGTAATATCAACTTTTCTTTTATGCTCCATTCGATACAATTTCTCAGAAGTGACGTAACTTTTTTTTTTTGGGGGGGGACCTCTATGTATCCAAGCTACAAAGCTGTCAAAAAAAATTGCACACCTCTTTGGTCGTTTTCTCTTTTCTGTTAACAACGACCTAGCCAGCTAACTGTAATGAGTGATGTATATTTTCAGCATGATAGACTTAACAAAGCATTTATTTTTTTCGCGGTCCAAATCCTGTGCTCTGATTGGCTGGCGAGCGGGTCCGTATCCTACAGTACGGACCCCGGTTACGGACCCCGGTTACGGACCTCTGGCGACTTGCTCGTTCATAACAACAACAAACATCGTAGTATTTTTTGTCAACATTTATCTTTTTTATCAGATGTATTTATAAGATTATTAAAAATCTTATAAATGTTTGCCAGCATTTCTCAGGAGAATAGCATTAATTTTACAGCATGGATAGCGATAACGACAGTGTTCACAGCGAAAGCGAGTTTTACTACCCTGAGGAAGAAGAAATAAAACATTTCAGGAGAAAGCTAAAAACCTCTAACTTGCTAACAGTTTGATCTCATTAGTTAATGAGGCCCATTTTGAACCATTCATTCATTCATTCATTCATTCATATAGATGCAAGTGTTTTACTGGGAGGGAAATGCGCCACTCGCCACTCGTATTCTTCATACGAGCTCCATCTGGGACATGGAGAACCAAAACCGTCACATAAATCTCTATACATGACTCGTGAGGAAATCGACGAGTGAGCTGTTTAGATAAATTTGGGGACTTTTTGTTCGTGAATGTGTCGATATAATAAAAAGAAAATCACACATTGGCTTGAAGATATGAAGTTTATCTTCTCGTGTTGAAAAACTCACATTTATTACTGACATATTTAAATAATAATCGCTGGCCTTTTTTCGTGGTATATCAGATATATTCCATTCAGCTAGCATGATATTGGACGAGTCAAAGATGAGTAGCTGAATGGAATTTATCTGATATACCACGAAAAAAAAAGCCACCCAATATTATTATTATTATTATTATTATTATTATTATTATTATGGGCGGCACGGTGGTGTAGTGGTTAGCGCTGTCGCCTCACAGCAAGAAGGTCCGGGTTCGAGCCCCGTGGCCGGCGAGGGCCTTTCTGTGCGGAGTTTGCATGTTCTCCCCGTGTCTGCGTGGGTTTCCTCCGGGTGCTCCGGTTTCCCCCACAGTCCAAAGACATGCAGGTTAGGTTAACTGGTGACTCTAAATTGAGCGTAGGTGTGAATGTGAGTGTGAATGGTTGTCTGTGTCTATGTGTCAGCCCTGTGATGACCTGGCGACTTGTCCAGGGTGTACCCCGCCTTTCACCCGTAGTCAGCTGGGATAGGCTCCAGCTTGCCTGCGACCCTGTAGAACAGGATAAAGTGGCTACAGATAATGAGATGAGATGAGATTATTATTATTATACATACACATTCATTTCGGGTGTTCAACACGTCTTTCTCTTTCAAAATTCTCTCAATATCTTCCGTATTTAATGAAGCAATCCTGGCAGCCATGTTTGTTTACAAATTGTCACAGTCGCTCTCTAGCGCGGAAGTTTTACATCTCAGGCGTGTGACGTCATGTTGTCTTGACAATCGTACAATATCGTAAACCATATTCAACGCTCATTCTCCATTGGGTAGACTAGAGTGATGTAATACACGTAGGATAAGCAATACGCTAACAATATTGCATGCTATCAAACCAAATGAATGAAACTCACTAGAAGGGAATAGAATACATGTTTATATTCCATCAAAAAAGTGTCCTGGATGTATAATAATTCCTGATATTTCACTCCGATGATGTCACTCCCAGTGTTTTCCCGCTGTGTTGTCAAAATGGCGAACTGGTTCAAAATTAAAATTGGGGTTTTTTTTTTGGATGTGTCCATATAATCTAAAGAGCATTGCACGGTGGAGCGAAGATATGAAGTTTATCTTCTCATGTTGAAAATATTTTCACTCGTTCACTTCACTCACTTGTGATGTATACGTTCATCACTCGAAGATAAACTTTGCATCTTTGCGCCACCATGTGATATCCTCTATACACTGATAGAGCTAGAGCTAATATACGCATATTATACTCTATAGACGTCTCGGAGTTGAGGAGACTGTCCCGAGTTTCTGAGTTAAACTGAATTAAATCAAAACACAGACAGGAAATGAGGTATTAAGGTTAAAAGTCTGGTAATATCCAGTCATTCTGATGTTTGACTTGTTTTACCGCATCAAAGCTCATTTACATAAAATTTAATTGTAATTGCTTCCCGAATACAGGTTAGCATATTTATTTCCGTTATAATACTGTGAATTACTTATTATAATTATTACCTACAATATTTTCAAGCTCCGTACTCCTGGATCTCCTGTCTCCGTTTTTTTTTTCTTTTCTTTTCATCTAACTCAGTTTCTCCGAATATGCTTCTGTGACAAATGATACCTAAATGAAACATGAGCGAGAATCACCATTAAGTCTCCAGAGTTATGCAAATTTAAATTTGCGCTATAAGACTCTATTTTCCTCTGGCTGGAGGCAGGTAATGAAACGGAGAAGAAAAGAAGTTGTTTAATTCACGACCATTAGCTGTACAACTGTGCAGATGTCATTTCAAGTTAATAATACAGTCACAGAGTTAATTAAACAAGTTAGTAAAACCTGTATCCACCTACAGGAAGTCATGAGTCTTTTTTCCCCCCCTTGTCCAATTTCTGTCTCTCGAGATCGTGAGACAAATGAGATGTCTCATCTCATCTCATTATCTCTAGCCGCTTTATCCTTCTACAGGGTCGCAGGCAAGCTGGAGCCTATCCCAGCTGACTACGGGCGAAAGGCGGGGTTCACCCTGGACAAGTCGCCAAGTCATCACAGGGCTGACACATAGACACATACAACCATTCACACTCACATTCACACCTACGCTCAATTTAGAGTCACCAGTTAACCTAACCTGCATGTGGGGGAAACCGGAGCACCCGGAGGAAACCCACGCGGACACGAGGAGAACATGCAAACTCCGCACAGAAGGGCCCTCGCCGGCCACGGGGCTCGAACCCAGGACCTTCTTGCTGTGAGGCGACAGCGCTAACCACTACACCACCGTGCCGCCCACAAATGAGATGTTATGTTATGTATTCAACCCTCAAGCAGATTCTGAAGATGTTCCGTTTATTAGGAACACCTGTCTATCTGATCTTTCATGTGAATTATCGATCAGGTGACTGAAATTCATGCAGATATAGAATGAGGGAAAATATGGTCTTTTTCTGATCTTCAGTCCAGGTTGAGTGTTCTTCTGCTGGTTCTTCTGCTGTTGTAGCTCATCCACATCAAGGTTCTGCGTTCAGTGAGATGCTTTTCTGCTCACCACGGTTGTAAAGAGTGATTATGTGAGCTGCCTAAACCTCTCCAGCGATCCTCGTCTGTCCTCACTAATTAAAAATGCACTTTTTCTACCTCTGTGTAATTTTGCCGAACATGTCCAACTCAAGTGTTTTATTCTTCTTATATCATAACATTCGCTTCAGTTGTCTTTGAATTTGAAACCAAAGCGCTGATCTAAATCCATGCAGGAACATCAAACACACAGTGCAAGGGTTCTCAGTGAGGTGACTGAAATGGAGCAGCTCGAGTTTTGAATGCTGGGGTTCACTTCCTTATGTATGTTTAATAAAGCAAGCCTTCAGCGTCAACTTCAGGTTCTCATAATGCTGAGGTTGCTTCTTATTGGCTTTGAACTGACCTTAAAGAACTTTGCAGTCCATTGAAGATGAAGGCTTCATCGCATTCATGCTCTCACACACACACAGGAGATGCTAATCCGGCCCAAGACGCGCCACTGAAATACTGAACATCTCACAGCAACTGAATAGAAAAATGTCAAAAGTCCTTTGAGACTCAAAAATAGCGATCTGTATAATGCATTACCAAGGGGAGAAAGAACATATATTTTTCTACTTATTAAAAAAAAAAAGCCATTGCTAGCCTGCTACAATTTTTTTTTTTTTTATCGGACCTCTCAATCTCGTGTCATAAGCGTTATGATTGAAATAAGGTGTTAGAGAGGAGAGGAAGAAGAAAAATACAAGGTCTTGAGACAATCAAGCGGAGAACGAGCCAGGGGACGGTGGCGTGAGCGAGAGAGAGAGCAATCACGAACGTGTGTCGAGTTATCAGTGTCTCAATCTGCAAAATCGGCCTGACAGCCTGCAGGGTCCCCAGCCATACGGAGAGATACACACTTACTGTGTCCACAAATCAGCTGTAAATTGCCACTCAGAAAATGAGTTCTCTGAAACTCTGGGCTCGGGTATAACGAGGACTTTTTCGAGCAGTAAACTCTTTCAATTATCTTTAACTTCGGAGGTGAGCACTCAGCGACGGTGACTGTCAGAAAGTTGGAAACTTTGCAAGATGACAAAAATGTGATTTAAGCGAACCCTATGTTCACACTAGCGAGTGTCAAGTCACTGTTAATGCGACACTCAGCGTAACCAGTTAACTTGAACTTTCTCACTTCTATGAAAATTACATCCAGTACAATGCGGTAAATAAAAAGGATTCTTTGATCCAATCCCACGGCGAGCGTAGTCTGACGTTTCTTCACTTGCTCATTCTTACCAGCCATGTTAATAGGAACTTGTTCTTGATTCTAAGATTGTGGAACCCAATGTGTTCTTCTTTTCTGCTCACCATGGTTGTAAAGAGTGATTATATGAGTTACTATATCCTTCCTGGCAAAAATGCTTGAACCACCTTGAATCTGGCCATTTCCCTCTGACCTCTCTTCTCAACAAGGCGTTTGTTTCTACCCACAGAACTGTCCCTCACTCATTCGATGATGTTTTTTGTTTTTTGCACTGTCCATCATCCATAACCGCTTGTCTTGTGCAGGGTCGTTGGCAAGCTGGAGCCTATCCCAGATGACTATGGGTGAGAGGCGGGGTACACCCTGGACAAGTCGCCAGATCATTGCAGGGCTGACACATAGAGACAAACAACCATTCACACTCACATTCACACCTACGATCAATTTGGAGCTACCAGTTAGCCTAACCTGCATGTCTTTGGACTGTGGGGGAAACCGGAGCACCCGGAGGAAACCCACACGGACACGGGGAGAACATGCAAACTCCACACAGAAAGGCCCCATCAGCCACTGGGCTTGAACCTAGAACCTTCTTGTGTGCTAACCACTACACCACCGTGCTGCTGTTTTTCACACCATTCTGTGTAAACTCTAGAGACTGTTGTGTGTGGAAACCCCAGGAAGGAGATCATCAGTTTCTGAAATACTCAAACCAAAAATACTCATCTGGCTCAAACCAACACCCATACCACAGTGAAAGAAAGTCACACTTCAGTGCAGGGCCAGAGTGGGCCCTGTTTTCAGTCCGGGAGTTTAATTCACATTCAGGCCACTTTGAAATGGAGGAGGAATTTGAGTACATTAAAAAAGATAAAACAAATAACTGTTCTTTCACAATGCTTTTTATTTGGTTTAAATTCAGGTAAACTTCACTTCACTTCACTTTAACAATATAGGTTCTCGCGTGCATTTGAACCAATGCTTGTGCATTACATGCCGCATACGCCTCGAAAATAATGGCAAATCAACAATGCTGGGTACTCAGCAACCGGCAGATAAAGCGTGAGGGCGCATTAGGCAACTCAAAATGGTTAAATGAAATGTAGGCTAAAGCAAGTGTTCGATTCTGCTTAGAATATTGGCATACGCATACACCTCTTCTAAGTTATATATTTAACAACAATTATTTAACATCAAATATGACTTCTAGGCCTATGTGTTCATAACCACAATGTGCGCACGCCTGTGGAAATGCACGGTGTGACAGCGAGATGAAATAGGCTGGATGAGGAAATAACGCGCAACAGCACATTTGGGACCTGTTCATCTAAAATTGTTAATAACTGGGATGTAAAGCAATGTCCGGTTCTTCTTAGAATTAAGACATACACCACATCTATACCGTGTAAATTGCGAGATTTCACATGACAGCAAAAAGCTGACTTGACATCGCAAACTATCGACACATTATAGGCCTAGCATAGACTGATAAAATCGACAAACAGGGTTATCATACTCCATATCTTTCGTAACCTACCAGCTGGTCTTGAGAACATATCTGTCAATTTGGCACATTTTGCTGCCACCTCCTTCCTTTTTTTAAGCTTCGCCCTTTCGGTTCCACCTGGCCTCTTTCTGCCCTCCATCACTGACGCGCGCTGTTTCGCGCCAATGTTGTTTAAGTTCCCCGCAATACAGAGGAGGAGTCTTGGACCAAACCAACTGCAATAGAGGGGAGGGGAGAATTTACTTATTTGGTAGCGCCTATTTAATCTGCTGCGATGCTGTCGGCGTCTGGGCTGCCATGTGAAAATGCAGAGTGCAGTTGAATTGATGATTAATGCAAGAATAAGATCAGTGACCAAAATTAGTGAAAATTATTTTCCCCATGCTCCAAGCAGGCCACCATTGATGGTTTGGGCCGGGGATGGTCCCGGCTAAATATAGGGCCACCCCGGCATTGCTTCAGTGTGAGATCACAATTTTTCCCACTCTGATGTTTGAACATTGTGAACATTAACTGAAACTCTTGATTTATATCTGCGTGACTTGATGCATCGTGCTGCTGTCAAGGGGTCGGCTGATTGCATAAAACAGCAGGTGGATGGATGGGGATTCCTAATAAAGTGGCCGGTGAGGGTAGTTCCTCTGCGCAAAAATGGAAAAAAAATAAAAACATCATTTCATCATCTCATGAAATGTGTAGAGAGACATTCTGAGTTGAACTGAACATTGGAAAGAAGTAGCACATAGCTAGCGAGTAAACAGGCTGCTTTTCTCATCTTCCACCTAAGCTAGCCGAGTGTGTAACACGTAACTCAAACAGCTTTTTAAAAATTTCCCTCCGCTTAGTACATTATTTCATAGTTCATCATTTCAAAGCTACATATACCTAGCTACTACTGTTTCTAAAATGCTAGACAGGCCACGCCCTCAAGTGACAACTACAATAAGTGATATGAAACAACTCACTAGTCTGAACATGTGGGTTCGGAACTCATGCTGTAGTTATGAATAATGTAGAAACTTTGCTAGATTCACCAGGTCGTACTGAACATCTAATTTAAATGCCGAGCATTTTATCCTCAAAAGGGTTTCATCTATTCGACTGAATGGAGAAAAAAAAATCCCAGACATTTAAACACTGTGTGTAATTTACAGCTTTGGTCTCATGGGATGGATATGACATTTGGTCTAGAGGTGTAAAACCACCAGGGTAAACACATTAGCAAGATGTTTAAACAGATGATAGATGGTGTTACAGAGCTCCCCCTGTGTTCAGAGATGGGCTGTTCCAAATTGATAGTTTGAGATTTTTTTTTTTATTCCTTATTCAAACCTGTGATTTTTGTATTGAGGATTTGTGAATTGGTGGCCTGTTGCTTGTCTTTCAAGTGTCCTTACCTTATGAATGAACTCTATATAGAAGAAATGTGCATTTTTCTTGTTGAGAAATCTACAGAAAGCTTAAATTCACTTCATTTTCTGCATCCAAGGCTACAGCAAAGACAAGCAATCAGAGTTAGACCATTCTTTAATTTCATCTGCATTACTGAGAATGATGATAATTGAAATCTAGAGCGCATGATAGGCTAGTTAGTTGGGTAGGACATGAAGGGGTAGGAACTAAAGGGGTAGGATGTGAAGGGGTAGGAATTGAAGGAATAAGATTCAAAGGGGTAGGAACTGAAGGGGTAGGATGTGAAGGGGTAGGACATCAAGGGGTAGGAACTGAAGGAGCAGGACATGAAGGGGTAGGAACTAAAGGGGTAGGACATGAAGGGGTAGGAACTGAAGGGATAGGAATTGAAGGGGTAAGATTCAAAGGGGTACGAACTGAAGGGGTAGGATGTGAAGGGGTAGGACATCAAGGGGTAGGAACTGAAGGAGCAGGACATGAAGGGGTAGGAACTAAAGGGGTAGGACATGAAGGGGTAGGAACTGAAGGGATAGGAATTGAAGGGGTAAGATTCAAAGGGGTAGGAACTGAAAGGGTAGGATGTGAAGGGTTAGGACATCAAGGGGTAGGAACTGAAGGAGCAGGACATGAAGGGGTTGGAGCTAAAGGGGTAGGACGTGAAGGGGTAGGAACTGAAGGGGTAAGACATGAAGGATTAGGAACTGAAGGGGTAGGACTTGAAGGGATAGGATGTGAAGGGATAGAATGTAAAGAGGCAGGACTTAAAGGGGTAGGATGTGAAGGGGTAGGAACTGAAGGGGTAGGATTTGAAGGGATAGGATGTGAAGGGGTAGGAACTGAAGGAGTAGGACGTGAAGGGGTAGAAACTGAAGGGATAGGATGTGAAGGGGTAGGATGTGAAGGGGTAGGAACTGAAGGGGTAGGATGTGAAAGGGTAGGAACTGAAGGGGTAGGACTTGAAGGGATAGGATGTGAAGGGGTAGGATGTGAAGGGGTAAGAACTGAAGGGGTAGGATGTGAAGGGGTAGGAACTGAAGGGGTAAGACATGAAGGGTTAGGAATTGAAGGGGTAAGATTCAAAGGGGTAGGAACTGAAGAGGTAGGATGTGAAGGGGTAGGACATCAAGGGGTAGGAACTGAAGGAGCAGGGCATGAATGGGTAGGAACTGAAGGAGCAGGACATGAAGGGGTAGGAACTGAAGGGGTAGGACTTGAAGGGATAGAATGTGAAGGGGCAGGACTTGAAGGGGTAGGATGTGAAGGGGTAGGAACTGAAGGGGTAGGAACTGAAGGAGCAGGACATGAAGGGGTTGGAGCTAAAGGGTTAGGAACTGAAGGGGTAGGAACTGAAGGGGTAGGATGTGAAGGGATAGAATGTGAAGGGGTAGGACATTAAGGGGTAGGATGTGAAGGGATAGAATGTGAAGGGGTAGGACGTGAAGGGGTAGGACTTGAAGGGGTAAGACGTGAAGGGTTAGGAATTGAAGGGGTAAGATTCAAAGGGGTAGGAACTGAAGGGGTAGGATGTGAAGGGGTAGGACATCAAGGGGTAGGAACTGAAGGAGCAGGACATGAAGGGGTTGGAACTAAAGGGGTAAGACATGAAGGGGTAGGACATGAAGGGGTAGGAACTGAAGGGGTAGGAACTGAAGGGATAGAATGTGAAGGGGCAGGACTTGAAGGGGTAGGATGTGAAGGGGTAGGAACTGAAGGAGCAGGACATGAAGGGGTTGGAGCTAAAGGGGTAGGATGTGAAGGGGTAGGAACTGAAGTGGTAGGAACTGAAGGGGTAGGACTTGAAGGGATAGGATGTGAAGGGATAGAATGTGAAGGGTTAGGAATTGAAGGGGTAAGATTCAAAGAGGTAGGAACTGAAGCAGTAGGACTTGTAAAAGTTATGGTTACAGCACTATTTCAAATAGAAATAAAAAAAGCAGCCTAATGCAGTGTCTTTGGATTCTTCAGTAGCAGAAAACAAGCTTCAAAAAGTGACTGACTCTCTTTTTCCATCATTAAAAAAATAATGTTTCATATCCGTATCAGTGGCAGAACAACATGAAATTTTTCTACAATATTTGTTCATGTTGTCAAGCAGTTGGTTTAAAAAGATAAATCAACATGATGTTCTAAAGATGGATCTGTCACACAGCTTGTGGCACTTCTGTAATTTTCTGTAAAGGTCACAGATCCTGCAATGCTAAAGCAAAACAAGAACTCATCCAGGAATTGCAACACTCTAGCTCAGGATACTTCTGGAAATCTTCGGTTCCTGAAAAATTCTGTATTTGCTCAAAGGTCAAACAACTTCAAGGCCTTACTTTCTCCTGGATGTTGAACGACACATCAACAGATTGTTGATGTTCCTTCATCTGTTTTTCTGTACGCAAAGAAATCTCATCAATCCCCTGCCCTCTCCATACGAGGACAAAAGCCAGGAAGAAGAATGAGCTGAACTTTGCTGGAAATGTTCCTGGGTGTGATCTAGAGAGCATGCAGAGCGCCGTTAGTCACAGCACAAGCCTAAGTGCTCTCTCCGCTCTGGTACTCCATCTTCCTCAGCCCTGTTTCTTGCCAAATGCTGCCTTATTGCATCAAAAAAGGACTTTTTTTTTTTAGACAGATAGACAGAACATAGCCACAAGTTTTCAGCATAAGACTTTAAACACATCTTGTCATATCAGCAAAGTGACATGGTTTTTTTCTCACTTTGTTTTTTAGTAAAAGACATAGAAGTGTAATTGAAAAAAGAATAAGATTGCAATTACAAAAGCCTGAATGACTTGCAGAAAAGTTGGCCTTTGAGTTCCACAGTCAGACAGCACCATTAACAGCATCTGGACAAAGCACTACAGACTTTTGTACCTTTTATTCATGTCGTCTCAAGGACAGAAGACAATTGGTAAACTGGTCCAGTCGGCATCGAGGTGTGTGCCTTCCTAGGAGGCTGCACCATTTCATGCAAATGAAGTCTGGAATAA
The DNA here is from genome assembly GCF_027579695.1 of Neoarius graeffei. Classification (NCBI taxonomy): domain Eukaryota; kingdom Metazoa; phylum Chordata; class Actinopteri; order Siluriformes; family Ariidae; genus Neoarius; species Neoarius graeffei. The sequence goes on along the minus strand of NC_083591.1, from coordinate 4,699,440 downwards.
AGATTGACCTGCACCCTTGATCACAGCATCATCATTCATTCTGATTAGGGCACAGATCTGCTGCTCGGTGATGGATTAGCTAGTCTGACAAAGGCCTCCTTCAGGAATTTACAAACCCCTACAGTTCAATCACCCTCAGGGATCTGACATGACAATATTGTGTTTGTGAACCGGAAAAGAACAACACAGGAAGGGTTTCCAGAGCGTTCTCTCATTATCAAAGTTTCTACTATCAGAATGCTCAAGATCTGCTAGATAGAAGCAGAGCTAATGATGGGTAATGAGACAAGACTACAACTCCTTCAGTATTATTATTATTATTATTATTATTATTATTAGGAGGAGGAGGAGGAGGAGGAGTAAAAGTAGTAGTCTTATTCTTCAAAAGGTACGTGTCTCAGAATCTTGGCAAGAATCCTGATAGTCCTTTTAGTTCCCTGTATCTGTTGGCATCTGTTTATTCATCCTCACTTGCAAGTTCATCAGTACTCATAGAAGCCATGGCCTGAAGGTTAGAGAAGCAGCCTTGGGCCAAAAGGGTCACAGGTTTGATTCCTGGAATCGGCAGGAAAAATGTGAGGGGAGTTGAGTGAATGAACAGCACTTCCACCTCCTTCTGTATCATGGCTGAAGTGCCCTTGAGCAAGGCACCTAACCCCCAACTGCTCCCCAGGTGCTGTAGCATAGCTGCCCACTGCTCTGGATATACAACCCCGATTCCAAAAAAGTTGGGACAAAGTACAAATTGTAAATAAAAATGGAATGCAATAATTAACAAATCTCAAAAACTGATATTGTATTCACAATAGAACATAGACAACATATCAAATGTCGAAAGTGAGACATTTTGAAATTTCATGCCAAATATTGGCTCATTTGAAATTTCATGACAGCAACACATCTCAAAAAAGTTGGGACAGGGGCAATAAGAGGCTGGAAAAGTTAAAGGGACAAAAAAGGAACAGCTGGAGGACCAAATTGCAACTCATTAGGTCAATTGGCAATAGGTCATTAACATGACTGGGTATAAAAAGAGCATCTTGGAGTGGCAGCGGCTCTCAGAAGTAAAGATGGGAAGAGGATCACCAATCCCCCTAATTCTGTGCCGATAAATAGTGGAGCAATATCAGAAAGGAGTTCGACAGTGTAAAATTGCAAAGAGTTTGAACATATCATAATCTACAGTGCATAATATTATCAAAAGATTCAGAGAATCTGGAAGAATCTGTGCGTAAGGGTCAAGGCCGGAAAACCATACTGAGTGCCCAGGATCTTCGGGGCCTTAGATGGCACTGCATCACATACAGGCATGCTTCTGTATTGGAAATCACAAAATGGGCTCAGGAATATTTCCAGAGAACATTATCTGTGAACACAATTCACCGTGCCATCCGCCGTTGCCAGCTAAAACTCTATAGTTCAAAGAAGAAGCCGTATCTAAACATGATCCAGAAGCGCAGACGTCTTCTCTGGGCCAAGGCTCATTTAAAATGGACTGTGGCAAAGTGGAAAACTGTTCTGTGGCCAGACGAATCAAAATGTGAAGTTCTTTATGGAAATCAGGGACGCCGTGTCATTCGGACTAAAGAGGAGAAGGACAACCCAAGTTGTTATCAGCGCTCAGTTCAGAAGCCTGCATCTCTGATGGTATGGGGTTGCATTAGTGCGTGTGGCATGGGCAGCTTACACATCTGGAAAGACACCATCAATGCTGAAAGGTATATCCAGGTTCTAGAGCAACATATGCTCCCATCCAGACGACGTCTCTTTCAGGGAAGACCTTGCATTTTCCAACATGACAATGCCAAACCACATACTGCATCAATTACAGCATCATGGCTGCGTAGAAGAAGGGTCCGGGTACTGAACTGGCCAGCCTGCAGTCCAGATCTTTCACCCATAGAAAACATTTGGCGCATCATAAAACGGAAGATACGACAAAAAAGACCTAAGACAGTTGAGCAACTAGAATCCTACATTAGACAAGAATGGGTTAACATTCCTATCCCTAAACTTGAGCAACTTGTCTCCTCAGTCCCCAGATGTTTACAGACTGTTGTAAAGAGAAAAGGGGATGTCTCACAGTGGTAAACATGGCCTTGTCCCAACTTTTTTGAGATGTGTTGCTGTCATGAAATTTAAAATCACCTATTTTTCTCTTTAAATGATACATTTTCTCAGTTTAAACATTTGATATGTCATCTATGTTCTATTCTGAATAAAATATGGAATTTTGAAACTTCCACATCATTGCATTCCGTTTTTATTTACAATTTGTACTTTGTCCCAACTTTTTGGGAATTGGGGTTGTATATGTATGTATGTATGTATTCAGATGGGTTTAATGCAGAGGAGGAATTTCGCTGGGCTTGAGTGTACATGTGACAAATAAAGGCTGCTTCTTCTTCAGTCCAGTTGGACTGCTACATCTGTTGACTTGGTAACCTTCATCTCATCTCATTATCTGTAGCCGCTTTATCCTTCTACAGGGTCGCAGGCAAGCTGGAGCCTATCCCAGCTGACTACGGGCGAAAGGCGGGGTACACCCTGGACAAGTCGCCAGGTCATCACAGGGCTGACACATAAACACAGACAACCATTCACACTCACATTCACACCTACGCTCAATTTAGAGTCACCAGTTAACCTAACCTGCATGTCTTTGGACTGTGGGGGAAACCGGAGCACCCGGAGGAAACCCACGCGGACAACACGCAAACTCCACACAGAAAGGCCTTCGCCGGCCACAGGGCTCAAACCCAGAACCTTCTTGCTGTGAGGCGACAGCGCTAACCACTACACCACTGTGCCGCCCGACTTGGTAACCTTTGGTTTCAATTATCCATGGTTGGAAATATTACCCAGAAACATCAGGATCCTGTTCATTTGAGAGAGAGAAAGCCCACATTCACATAACTTTGAATACAGAATGTTGATAATTCATTCATTCATTCATTATCTCTAGCCGCTTTATCCTTCTACAGGGTCGCAGGCAAGCTGGAGCCTATCCCAGCTGACTATGGGCGAAAGGCGGGGTACACCCTGGACAAGTCGCCAGGTCATCACAGGGCTGACACATAGACACAGACAACCATTCACACTCACACTCACGGTCAATTTAGAGTCACCAGTTAACCTAACCTGCATGTCTTTGGACTGTGGGGGAAACCGGAGCACCCGGAGGAAACCCACACGGACACGGGGAGAACATGCAAACTCAGCACAGAAAGGCCCTCGCCGGCCCCGGGGCTCGAACCCAGGACCTTCTTGCTGTGAGGCGACAGCGCTAACCACTACACCACCGTGCCGCCCCATGTTGATAATTGTTTTTATAGTATTATACTAACCAGGCCCTTAAGGCACATTGGGTAGCATCGTTCTGTTTCCGTAGCCCTTGGTCTCTCACCCAAAATGGTTACAGTGCAGGGCCGGTCCTCTGGTAACCACAAAAGTTTGACTCCCTACTTGCATCTGTATTGCTGTATGCCTCTCCAGATGGTAGTAGGTACCATTTTTATGATGGTCTTTGGTATGACCCGAATGCAGGTAGAACTTGCGATCTCCCAGTCGAAAAGTGGACAAGCTAACCACTTGGCCAGTTTGCGGTATCATGGGTATGGATGTACACAAAAAATATCCATGTTTTCGTTAGATCTTGGAACATATCCCCCATGGATACAGTGGTCCCACTATACTTGAGATAAGAACATGACTAGCATACTATCATTAAATAAAAGTTAGCCTGTGTGCTTGTTCAGGAATCATTGTTCGATGTGCTTATTCAGGAATCATTTAATCCACTCCCCTTTCTGAATTGTTTGAACCGATACCCATCCCCATAGCTGGTATGCATCATCTTGTTTCAATTAATTTTATTTCCTAATGCGGGGCGTCCTAGCCACGTGTTAGTCTGTTTAAAGCCGCTCATTCAGCAGCAAGTTTGGAAAAGTCACATGAGGTCATGCATGGGTCAACGGTCGTGACCGCAGAGTCACAGCAAACATGGCGGATCGCCCAGATCGAACGAAGACTCCTAAATTGAGACAAAAAAACAATGATTTTGAGGAAGTATCTGATATTGTCAAAGGTAAAACGTGACAGAAAAGAGAGGGAAAATCACGGTAGACAAGCTGTTTTTGTACCAAAGTGTAAACATTAGCACACTGTTTTTTCCAGCTCATTCTCCTTCACAGGCATGAGGTATCGGGCAATACAGCATGTGATTCAAGTACCTTGGGGTTATTCTAGCTCCACAGGGTGCTATTCATCTTTTTAATACATCAACCTGTGCCACTTTAAGCTAGCTACAAAAGTTTGTGAGAAAGCTGTGTGATGTAAGAAAGTCTATTTTAACCATGGATTGTCTGGAAATCTACGTAAATACACATTAGCCAGGAATTTACCAGCGATTTGCTTATATTTGTAAACATACTCCTTGGTATGACCAAGTTAGGTTTGTGAAATTTGGTGAAAACATTCGGGCGGTAAACAGAATGGGAGTATGATTATCTACACAGGAGATACACAGTATGCAATGTTGCCATGACATGGTTCTAGCGTTCATCTCAAAAATATATTTCCATTATCCTTAGCTTTTCTTACTTACTAATAAGTTGGGAATTTTAACTAAACTAAGCTAAGTAAAGTTAACTAGCTAAGTTGACTAGCATTTTTCCCCAAATTTGACACGCCCAAGAAGCTTTACTTTCTCCCCTTCAAATGGCAAAGTCACTTCAACTGGATGGATGGAAACTCCACATTTGTGCCTCGCATCCCATGTGGCTCTTTAAGCACCAGCCCCTTGAAAAGTCACTTTGATTGCACCCCTGTCAACAAAGCTGCACGACCCTTTCATTACAGCTCAATGAGAATGAATATTGACTTTAAAATACACCATCAGGGTTTCGCCATCCTTTGTGGTGCCTGTCACACTGCACCCAGGCTAATACCAGGTGATGCCAGTCACCAGGCTGTTGGTTGTTACTGGACTCACGCTGACTCCTTATGGTGGATGTGTTTGTGTTCCTGAATGCTGATCTCTCCCCAGCCCCGACTGTGCCGGATTACCATCATAAAGGAATAGCGGAATCGAGGTGCATTGACATTGCGTCCCCTGATCTACTTGCTATAAGGTGCCCAGCACCTGGTGCCAGTTTAAAGTGAAATACTGCAAAACTAACCCAATGTGACGCAGGCCACATCGGTTCTGCAACATTAGCTCCACACCATATGTCGCTTTGAGTCATATTAATGTGTTTAATGAGGCGACTTCTCTCTGGATAACACTGATATCGGACATCACCTCTGTATAAAGATAAAGAAACAATATTTACTGGGTTATGTCCTTTCTAGTTTGTTGTAAGACTTCCTGGTGTGTGTGTGTGTGTGTGTGTGTGTGCACGAGATGATATGAGTCATAGGATGAGAACAGGTCGATAAATACTGTGGAATACTGTTGCTCACATGGCTTCGGGGGTTCAGAGTAGGTCATCTCTGAGCTTCTGGTTAAAAACTCTCCCCAGGCTGTGACCTGCTTCGCAATAAACTGCACCATGTCCCTTGGTGCTGTTTATAAGTTTGAAAGATGTACACTAGCTAAAAGGCAGAGATTGGTAAGAACTCAAACCTCAAATCTTCCGTGGATGTAGTCTGGGGCAAGTTTTCGAATAGAAGTGTTCATTTTTCATGGAATGAACTATGATTTACTCAGATTCTGTGTTCCCAGAGACTGACTTCACAGCAGAGTTTAGTATAAGGCACTGGACGCTAAAGCCCTATTTGGACAGAATTATATTTGCATGCATTCCTGGAGTAATTACGCCATTTGCATGAGCTGCATTGATTTTATTTCTGTCTGGATCAGCTACGTCTCTGATTTTGCAGGCAGATGTTAGCTTCTGCCTGAATCGGGAAATTGATTGGTGCTACTCACCGTATTTAGTTGACCAGTTTGGGTATCCATGTTAAACACCTTCAGAATCTCACAAGCTGATTAAATGAACTGTAGATCATGTAACCTTTATTTTTTTTCAAGGAAACCTGTAACTGAGGGTGGCATGGTGGTGTAGTTGTTAGCACTGTTGCTTCATACCAAGAAGGTTCTGGGCTCGAGCCTAGAGGCGAATGGGGGCCTTTCTGTGTGGAGTTTGCATGTTCTCTCCATGTCTGCGTGGGTTTCCTTCAGGTGCTCTGGTTTCTGGAGCAGGTTAGGCTAATTGGTGGTTCTAAATTGAGCGCAAGTGTGTGTGAATGGTTGTTTGTCTCTGTGTCAGCCCTGTGATGATCTGGCGACTTGTCTGGGGTGTACCCTGCCTCTCACCCATAGTCAGCTGGGATAGGTTCCAACTTGCCCGTGACCCTGCACAGGATAAGCAGTTATGGATAATGGATGGAACCTGGAACTGAACTGATCTGAAGTTAATGCTCTTATCTCTGAACATTCCTCCATTAGATGCTGCCAAATAATAATAATCAATGATCCAGTAATGAGATACTGTATAAAAATCCAGGTTTGTAAGATAAACAAGCAAGGATTTAACTGCTATTCGGATAATGGACACATCACTGGCATTGACAAAACAAAATGGAAGACAGTAAGTCAAGTCAATTTATCTGTACAGCGCTTTTAACAACAGACATTGTCGCAAAGCAGCTTTACAGAAAATTAACATTTTAAACATGAGCTAATTTTATCTCTAATTTATCCTGAACGATCAAGCCTGTGGCGATGGTGGCAAGGAAAAACTCCCTCAGACAACATGAGGAAGAAACCTTGAGAGGAACCAGACTCAAAAGGGAACCCATCCTCATCTGGGTGATAACAGACAGCCTGATTATAAAAAATTTACTTCTATAATAGTATCCTATATAGTCACAAAGTACAGCTGTGTAACCAGGAAATTCATTATAGTTTTAACATGAAGTCTGTTTTGTTGAAGTTATAAACTGTTCATTGATGTAGACTCGAGTGCAAAACTGTTCAAGATAACTGCAGTCCTAAAGTTAGCAAGTCAATTGTAGTCCATTTTCCGAGTGCATCTTTCAACTGTCCATATGGGGCTGTCCTCCAGAGGGGTAAAGTGACGAGAACTCACTCCAGCCAGAAGTAGGGCATCAGGATGGATCAGGCAGGTCCAAGGAGTAAAAGAGATCAGCATCACTGGTGTCTCAGGATTGGCATGTAACTTGACAGAGAGACAGACAGAAGGAGAGACAGAGAGGTCATAGTGAATATATTCATAGTGAATACTTACATTAGAAATTTGTAATATACAGTACATAAGGGTTCTTACATGTCTACCATAAACCACCATGATGGAACAAAATGTATTTATCCTCAGACCTAGAAACAAACCCATTGCACATTACTTTTAGCCTGGCAAGCCAGACTAAATGTGAATATTTAGTCTGGCCTCGATCCGTAGACATTTCCGAAGCGGGTAGGAGGAACAAACCGCTGTCTTTCAAACTGTCTCTGTGCGTATAGGCCAACGCTCTGACCAATCAGCGCAACAGTGACTGTGACGTAGTCAGAGCGACAGAAAGCAGTGGGGGAGGCCTTGAAATAAATAATTTTTCAAAATGCGTATTAATTAACAAACAGGTTCTAGATATTAAGAAGTTTGGAGATAATGACCACAAGTTTGGAGTCTGTACCACATACACATTTTTTTCCAAGTGTTTTTCAAGGGTTTGCTTAAACTGTTTTTGAGAGTTTTTATTTAGTGCTGTTTGGTGAAATAATTTCCCTTAAATTTAAAATAATGGGAAAATAAGAAACAATCAAAAAGTAATGTTTCAAAGCTGTTTATTAATTCTTCGTACTGCACAAACTAGCCCATCCTTTTGGCTACGAGCGGAGCCAGCTGGTAGATCAGACTTTTGCCATAGCCGGTCGGCAAAACAGCGAAAACATCCTTCTTGAAAAGGAATGAGCGGAGAGCCTCTTCCTGCTCATGTTTCAATGAAAACTCCAAGTCTAATTCTTCTAAAACTGATTCCAAAGCGGAGTCAAACGCGCGCTGTTCACTAGCCGTAGCCATCTTTCCTGCTGCACTTTCTCCAGCGTCGCGCAGATTTGTCGTCACTCCTGCAAAAGCCCGCCCAAAGAATCCAAACAAAAACCTTGCGTTGTGATTGGCGGGCACGATTTGATGCCCGGGGTGTTTTTGTTTATATGGTGCGAGGCTAGACCCATTCGCTAGGCAAAAAATATTTTTGGCCGCTAGGCAGGTGGGTCTAGTTTACTAGGCTACATTACTTTGACTTTAAATTGCAATTCCATTTCCATATCATTTATCCATCCAGTTATCCTTACTAATGGATCTTGCAGTTAATAATAGCGCCATAGATGTGTGTAGAAATGTCAGAGAAATTGGTTTACTGACCTTATACTACAAGTCTGCAAGTACTAATGCATTATTTTGTGGTCATTAATTACAGCATTCTGTATTTACTCTGATAGAAGTGTGCTTCCATGACTTACAGAAGCAAAACAAGTTCCATCATGTCCAGTAAGAAGTGCCTATTATAGCACAACCCTATAATTTTCTGATCAGGTACAATCATGCGTGCAAACAATTTGGTGGGCTTATTGGACATCGTAATGTGAAAAACAAGCCAACTGAAAGCAAATGAAAAAAATGGATTAAAGTGTTAAAGATGGTGTTAAAGGAGCTGGATGTAAAAACAGAAGGAGATGCAGGCTTTTTCTGTATGTTGGTGATTTTATATATATATATATATATATATATATATATATATATATATATATATATATATATATATACTAGTGTGTGTGTGTGTATGTGTGTGTATGTATATATATATATATATATATATATATATATATATATATATATATATAAATATATATAAACTGATGCATTGTTGAAGATTAGCTTCCTGTTGATGCTTCAGTGATTCAGAGTGACTCGTTCCAGAGGAGTCGTTCAGGAATCGTTCTTCGTCTGGTTGTTTCTCTTAAATATGAAATATAGTCCATCTGAAAGACACAAGAAGTTCTCGAGCCATAATATAGACTGGAGAGGATTAACCACTGTTACACCACGCTGACTGATCAGAAGGTGTTGATTCATTTCCTAGAATAACAGCCCTGACAGTTGTGCAGCAGCTACAAATCACAGGTTTATATTCATCCACTTGTTCTAATACGTTATCCTTTCTACAGTAACAGATAATTCACAGTGACTTTTATATAATTGTTGATTCTTTATTGCTCTGTAAGGAGATGTTTATTTAATGTTTAAGGAAGGAGTGGGGCAGCACTGTGGTTCTGGGTTTGAGCCCCGTGGCCGGCGAGGGCCTTTCTGTGCGGAGTTTGCATGTTCTCCGCGTGGGTTTCCTCCGGGTGCTCCGGTTTCCCCCACAGTCCAAAGACATGCAGGTTAGGTTAACTGGTGACTCTAAATTGAGCGTAGGTGTGAATGTGAGTGTGAATGGTTGTCTGTGTCTATGTGTCAGCCCTGTGATGACCTGGCGACTTGTCCAGGGTGTACCCCGCCTTTCACCCGTAGTCAGCTGGGATAGGCTCCAGCTCGCCTGCGACCCTGTAGAACAGGATAAAGCGGCTAGAGATAATGAGATGAGATGAGGAAGGAGTCTCCAGTGTTTGAGCTTTATAACAGGCTTGAGGTGATCCTGGAACAAACGTGCGATGATGATGATAGAAAAATAAAACCAACCTTGAAAAGTATCTTGAATAAGTCACAACAGTAAATAAAATGGTTGTAATCATAATCAGTAAAAACAATATTTCTCACTGAATCATTTATAAAATTGTGGAAAAGCTAGCTAGCTAACATTAATTGACCATATGAGACACTTGTGTGGGCGCTGTGTGAGACAGCTGCCTCTCCAGTAGCTCTGTAGTTTTTAGCTCTTTAAAACTTTTTTTCCACCTTTTTTTACTTTTTTGCTCTTATTACGAAGACATTGTGTGTTTTACTATATAACATGAATATATTTAACTTTAACACGCAACCAGGAGCCAGTTTTCTCACTTATTCGAGAGAGGAGCTGCTGGCCCTGAAAACAATGGGACGAGCTGGGATATGACACCCCATCCGGGCGGAGCTGAGGAGGAAACCCAGGGGCTGCAAAGCTGGAGCTAAGCTAAAGGCTAGGCTAGCGGACAACTGGCGGTGCTACAAACCATCCATTCCCTCCGTTATCATGGGGAATGTGAACTCGCTGCCAAATAAAGTCGACGAGCTTTCCGCTTTGAACAACCAGCGGATTTACTGGGACAGCAGCTTATTTATCTTTACAGAGACATGGCTAACACACCTTGTACCGGATGCTGATGTGGACCTGTGGGGATTCACTGTTGTGAGAGCTGACAGAGACACTAACACATGCGGGAAAAGCAAAGGTGGGGGACTCATCAATTATGTTAACAACCACTGGTGTAACCCAGGACATATCTCCATAAAGACAGTTTTATGTTGCCCGGACTTGGACCTGCTAGCCGTCAGCCTGCGACCATATTATCTGCCGAGGGAGTTCAGTCACGTGATCACCATCTGTGTTTACATCCCTCCGAGGGCAGCCGCTGCATGTGAGAGGATTCATTCTGTCACAGCAAGGCTGCAGACACAGCACCTTGAGGCATTTATGATCATTTCTGGGGACTTTAATCACGCTACTTTGGACTCTACTTTGGCTGCTTTTTACCAGGCTGTGGATTGTCCAACAAGGAACAACAGGACAATTGACTTGCTGTATGCTAATACGAGGGATGCATACAGAGTCACACTCCTCCCCCCACTAGGGAAGTCTGACCACAACCTGGTTCTTCTACAGCTGAAGTACACCCCCCTGGTTCAAAGGCAGCCTGCAACAACTAGCTCCATCAGGAGGTGGTCCCCTGAAATGGAAGATGCCCTCAGAGACTGCTATGACATCACGGACTGGGATGTGCTGCTTAGCCCACACTGTGAGGACATAGAGGGGCTGACACATTGTCTGACAGATTACCTCAACTTCTGTGCAAACGTGGTCTCCCCCGCTAAGACTGTACAGTGTTATCCTAATAACAAGCCATGGGTAACACAGGAAGTCAAAGCTGTCCTCAACAGGAAGAAGGCTGGCTTCAGGAGCAGGGATAGGAGGCGATGACAGCAGCACAGCAGGAGGTGAAATGTTGTGTGAGGGAAGCTAAGGACAGCTACAGGAGAAAGGTGGAGAAGAAGCTGAAGGAGAACAGCATGAGGGAGGTCTGGGAAGGTGTGAAAACCATCACAGGCCACAATACAAAGACCAGAGTCGTTGAGGGGACAGTGGAGAGGGCGAACGAGTTGAATGACTTCTTCAATCGGTTCAACCAGCCCACGCCCCCCCACCCTCTCCCTCACTGCAGCCATCTCTCCTTCTTCCCTCAACACACCTCCCCCCAGTCATCACAGCAGCCCCCTCTTCCCCCTCCTCCCCCACCTCAACACAGACTCCTCTATGCATTACTGCAGACCAGGTCAGAGGTCAACTGAGGAAGCTTCACCCCAGGAAAGCAGCAGGCCCGGACAAGGTGTGTCCATGACTACTGAAGACCTGTGCTGCTGAACTCGGTGAACCACTCCAATGCATCTTCAACCTCAGCCTGCAGCTGGGGAGAGTGCCAACCCTCTGGAAGACATCATGTATCGTTCCAGTTCCCAAAAAGAATCGGCCCAGCGAGCTGAACGACTTCCGACTGGTGGCACTCACTTCACATCTGATGAAGACATTGGAGCGGCTCTTCCTCAGCCTCCTCAGACCCCAGGTACAACATGCCCAGGACTGTCTGCAGTTTGCGTACTGGGCAGGTGTTGGTGTGGAAGACGCCATCCTCTACCTCCTACACCGAGCCCACTCACGTCTGGATAAGGGAAATGGCACAGTGAGGATCCTCTTCTTGGACTTCTCGAGTGCCTTCAACACCATTCAGCCCCTATTGCTTCAGGACAAACTGAACAGGATGCGAGTGGACCCCTGCCTGGTCACCTGGATCTCCAGTTACCTCACTGACAGGCTGCAGTATGTCAGACTGAAGGACATCACATCTGACACTCTAATTAGCAGCACCGGAGCACCCCAGGGCACGGTGCTGGCCCCTCTTCTCTTCACCCTGTACACCGCGGACTTCTGCTACAACTCGGAGCTGTATCACATTCAGAAGTTTGCCGATGACACAGCCATCGTTGGGTGTATCAGTGATGACAGAGAGGAGGAGTATAGGAGCCTGGTGAGGGACTTTGCTGTGTGGTGCAACAGGAACCATCTGCAGCTCAACACCTCGAAGACCAAGGAGCTGGTCATTGACTTTGGGAGGTCCAGACCAAGGTCACAACCAGTTCTGATCGAGGGAGTCGAGGTGGAGGCTGTGGATTCCTACAAGTACCTCGGGCTGTGGCTGGACAGCAAGCTGGATTGGACTTGCAACACCAATCACTTATACAGGAAGGGACAGAGCAGGCTATACTTCCTTAGGAGGCTGCGGTCCTTTAACATCCGCAGGAAATTCCTGTGGATGTTCTATCAGTCTGTGGTCACCAGTGTCCTGTTTTACACCATGGTGTGCTGGAGGGGCAGCACATCCAAGAAGGACACATCCAGGCTGGACAAACTGATTAGGTGGGCCGGCTCTGTGGTCGGCATGAAGCTGGACTCTCTGGTGATGGTGGCAGAGAAGAGGTCTATGGACAAATTATTGAACATCATGGACGATGCCGGGCGGCACGGTGGTGTAGTGGTTAGCGCTGTCGCCTCACAGCAAGAAGGTCCTGGGTTCGAGCCCCGGGGCCGGCGAGGGCCTTTCTGTGTGGAGTTTGCATGTTCTCCCCGTGTCCGCGTGGGTTTCCTCCGGGTGCTCCGGTTTCCCCCACAGTCCAAAGACATGCAGGTTAGGTTAACTGGTGACTCTAAATTGAGCGTAGGTGTGAATGTGAGTGTGAATGGTTGTCTGTGTCTATGTGTCAGCCCTGTGATGACCTGGCGACTTGTCCAGGGTGTACCCCGCCTTTCGCCCGTAGTCAGCTGGGATAGGCTCCAGCTTGCCTGTGACCCTGTAGAAGGATAAAGCGGCTAGAGATAATGAGATGAGATGAGATGGACGATGCCAGTGACCCTCTGCACACCGTCATCAGCAACCAGAGGAGCCTGTTCAGTGACAGAATGCTCCTTCCCAAGTGCAGGATGAACAGACTCAAAAACTCCTTTGTCCCTCATGCCATCAGACTGTACAACTCCTCTCTGGGGGGGAGGGGTAACAGGAGGACAGAGGATGGGAAGGAGCAGTAGCCTAGCCTAACAATAAGCAATACTGGACAATGTGCAATATAATGTGCAATATCTTTCCTGCTCCCCCCCCACACACTTACCCACTTCTCCCCCCCCTTTCCCCCCTCCGCCTTCCTCTCTTCCCCATATCTTATTCTTTTATATTTGTATATGTAAATACTTACAACCCCGATTCCAAAAAAGTTGGGACAAAGTACAAATTGTTATAAAAACGGAATGCAATTATGTGGAAGTTTCAAAATTCCATATTTTATTCAGAATAGAACATAGATGACATATCAAATGTTTAAACTGAGAAAATGTATCATTTAAAGAGAAAAATTAGGTGATTTTAAATTTCATGACAACAACACATCTCAAAAAAGTTGACCCTACTTGTCTAATGTAGGATTCTAGTTGCTCAACTGTCTTAGGTCTTTTTTGTCGTATCTTCCATTTTATGATGCGCCAAATGTTTTCTATGGGTAAAAGATCTGGACTGCAGGCTGGCCAGTTCAGTACCCGGACCCTTCTTCTACACAGCCATGATGCTGTAATTGATGCAGTATGTGGTTTGGCATTGTCATGTTGGAAAATGCAAGGTCTTCCCTGAAAGTGACGTCGTCTGGATGGGAGCATATGTTGCTCTAGAACCTGGATATACCTTTCAGCATTGATGGTGTCTTTCCAGATGTGTAAGCTGCCCATGCCACACACACTAATGCAACCCCATACCATCAGAGATGCAGGCTTCTGAACTGAGCGCCGATAACAACTTGGGTCGTCCTCTCCTCTTTAGTCCGAATGACACGGCGTCCCTGATTTCCATAAAGAACTTCACATTTTGATTCATCTGACCACAGAACAGTTTTCCACTTTGCCACAGTCCATTTTAAATGAGCCTTGGCCCAGAGAAGATGTCTGCGCTTCTGGATCGTGTTTAGATACGGCTTCTTCTTTGAACTACAGAGTTTTAGCTGGCAACGGCGGATGGCACGGTGAATTGTGTTCACAGATAATGTTCTCTGGAAATATTCCTGAGCCCATTTTGTGATTTCCAATAGAGAAGCATGCCTGTATGTGATGCAGTGCCGTCTAAGGGCCTGAAGATCACGGGCACCCAGTATGGTTTTCCGGCCTTGACCCTTACGCACAGAGATTCTTCCAGATTCTCTGAATCTTTTGATGATATTATGCACTGTAGATGATGATATGTTCAAACTCTTTGCAATTTTACACTGTCGAACTCCTTTCTGATATTGCTCCACTATTTGTCGGCGCAGAATTAGGGGGATTGGTGATCCTCTTCCCATCTTTACTTCTGAGAGCCGCTGCCACTCCAAGATGCTCTTTTTATACCCAGTCATGTTAATGACCTATTGCCAATTGACCTAATGAGTTGCAATTTGGTCCTCCAGCTGTTCCTTTTTTGTACCTTTAACTTTTCCAGCCTCTTATTGCCCCTGTCCCAACTTTTTTGAGATGTGTTGCTGTCATGAAATTTCAAATGAGCCAATATTTGGCATGAAATTTCAAAATGTCTCACTTTCGACATTTGATATGTTGTCTATGTTCTATTGTGAATACAATATCAGTTTTTGAGATTTGTTAATTATTGCATTCCATTTTTATTTACAATTTGTACTTTGTCCCAACTTTTTTGGAATCGGGATTGTAATTTATTTTAATTTATCTAGAAGTTTTTCTCTATTTCTTTTCTCTGTTTATCTGTAATGATGCTGCTGGAATCTTAATTTCCCTGAGGAAACCCTCCCAAAGGGATCAATAAAGTTTTATCTAATCTATCTAATCATACACATTTTTTTCACGAGCTACTATCACTTGAATAAGATGAACATGATTAGCAACCCTAAATGACATTTTCTTTACCGAACCCTCATCATATCATATACAGTAAAATTTCACTGATGCTAACACACCCTTCTTTTTGAAGAGACTGGATGCTCTTCTGACTAGCCATTATCTCAAACATCAGTGAGGCGGCTCTATAGCCCTTGCATTTATGAACTAAGTGGGAACAGAATTGAGAAGAGATCGTGTCATTCGACAGTGTTATGAACCAATTTAAGTTCAACATGCTGAAAAAATTGGCCTTTAATTGGTTTCATCAGGGAACAGTGTGTTTGCATGGAATGAAAATGTGAGGCCTGGCAATTGTAGACAGGCCCTGTAGCACCTTAGATATACAGTACGTATTTCCAGTTTGGTTTTAAATCTTGAGTGATACTATACTATTTATTATCGACTCAGATTCTGGATTTGACAGTTCAGGTCTTCTCTCGTGTCCCAAACCGTTTACTGCAACCTGTGATGCTAGTCATGCTAACACTGGCACAGAACAAATTCCAGCCTGGTGTTCCTTGATCCAAAGTGACACATATTTGCACTGCATTAGTGTAGCTTTAGCACATTTCCGAAGCCTCACATTATTCAAACCGATGTTCCAGACAAGCGTGTAAAGCTGCTTCGGTGAGGAAGTGCACAATACATCACCTCTCATTAGCCACATCAGTGTACACTGACCTTGTTTACCTAGTGCTGTCTCGTTGCTGGCACTCGAGTCACATCTTGGAGGGTTTCAGGTTCTGCAGTTGGAGTCGGAGAGAAAGCACATGACCTACACAAGAACCTGGACATAATAGGCGTCGATAGATATGTTTCATGGATAAGCTCAATGCCCACATCAGCACATGACTGTGGCAAGACAAATGGTAGGTATGGTACATCCACTACCAAGAGCATCCCTGTCAAATTGCTTTTCAATAACAATTAACACTACTAAGATCGCTGTGTTCAAAATGGAATACTCGTACTAAGCTCCTCCCCAAAAATAGTACAGGTATATAGTATACTATATGGACTCAGGTTCCAATATTTACACAGGGAAAGTTTCTCATATTCAAAGTTGGCTTACACAAGTGATTAACTTGAATTTCTGTACTATCTTGCTATTCAGATTATTAAAATGACCACACCTCCTCCAGGTTCAGGTTGCCAGGTATTCCTTTAGTGAAGATGAAGGAGAAGGATTGCTCAGTCATGCCTAGATCAAGCACTTACCTTTAAATTTCATTTAAATATATATATATATATATATATATATATATATATATATATATATATATATATATATACATGAACGACCTACTAAGATCCTTTGGAAACTGTCGAGTGGAGTCATATGTAGATGACACAAAGATCTATCTTTCCTTCACCCCCGTGGATATTGAAGACATAAAATCTCTTAAGACCTTCACAAAGTTGGTGAGTGGTGTTGCTCCAATATCATGTTCTTTGGAGTTAAACAGATATTAAATACTGTTTCTAATGTTACTGCCCCCTTCCTGGATCAAGACCTGGTTCCTGTCACATCATGCAAGGACTTGGGCATCACCTTGGACCCTCGCCTGTCATTCAACAATCATATTGACTCTTTGACATCATCGCTACTGGCTGGATTGTGCCAAATTAACAGAATTAGGCATTTATTCTCAAGGGATGTTCTCCAACTCATTGTAAACGCCCTGATTTTTATTTTATTGTTCCACCATATGGTCTGCTACTATGAAAGGAAACATCCAAAAGCCACAACTTATACAAAACTTCACTGCATGAGTTATAACAGGGGTAAGAAAGTTTGATCACATTTCGCCCACATTAAAGGAGCTAAAGTGGTTATCAACTGAGCAACTTCTACAACTCTGTGATGTTACCATGATGTACAAATGCTTAAATCAAATGGCGCCTGATTACCTCTGCCAGAAATTAGCCAAGAGATCTGATACACGTATTTACAACACAAAAGGAAAGGACAACATCAGTATACCATGGTGTTGCACAAAGACAGCCCAACACTCCTTCTTCCATGGACCCAAATCGTGGAACTCTTTACTGAACACAGTTAGAGACTCCAATACCATCTGCTCTTTCAAGAACAGAGTTAAAGAATTTTTAAGGTACAATGGCATTTAAAGGTAGACTGCCTTTAAGATTTTTCAAGTGTAGGTAATAAAAAGAATTTTCCCCGACACACAATTATTTTTGTTTAGTGGACCGAAAGTGACTGAATTCAAATCACAGACTTCCAATTTTATTAGTTTTTTTTAATAGAACAATTAATTAATTTATCTCCACATGGCCCAAAATTCTCCACTATTTTTTCCTGCTTCACCATGACCCAATTCAAGATACTACATCATGCACCATCACGTGGTGGGCTTTCCCCGTTCATGCAAGGCATTGTGGGATACAAATTTGAAACAGGAGAGAAAAATGGAGGACGTGAGTGTGTGAATGAAACGTGAAAGAGCGACTACAGTAACGGAAAGAAAGCGAGAAGAAAAGACGTTATGTTATATATGAAGGAAAGGAAACGCAGGACCAAACTAATAAATATGGGCGCTCAGCGAGCACCTCGGTGTGATCAGCTGTTCGTTTAGCGACAGAATGATGGAACTGTCAGTGCACGCTCAAAGGTAAACCTGTAGATGGCAGTAATGCAACACTGTGGATGCCAGCTGCCGTAAAACCCAAAAGAAGAAGAAGAAGGTAAACCTGCGCATGCGCACGCGGACTTCCTCTGTCTGCTTGACTGCGCAAAGCAAGCGATTTTATGCACATTATTTGCTTTAATCCCCTCAAATAACTTAAACTTCCCAGCCACAGAATGGCCTGATATTTTGTGAGATATTACAGAAATAAACAGATATCACAATGACCACATTTCAGACGGAACTAAATTTCACCGATTTTATGAAATCAAAAGGCCGTCTAGCTTTAATACTTATATTTAATATTCATATTCATATGCTTTTAAAATTATTGTTGTTGTTGTTGTTGTTGTAAATTAATTTCTGAAAATCCCTTGGGGGAGGAAATTAATACAATTGCATGTACTATATATAAAAAATAAATAAATAAATAAATAAATAAACCTGTAATACAAAATATGAAAGCAGGTATTTTTTTCTATACAGTCCACTGCAGTACAATGCAACGTTAAAGTAAGATACAGTAGGTATATTTAAAAAGAAATATTGAAAGAAATGTTCAATACTTGTGACATTCATATTTAATTTAAATTTTCTATCTCCCTCATCTGAAAATATGTCTTTCATGTTATTTGGCTGTCAGCCTCGAAAATAGCCTTTGAGACAGCACATCCTTTTTTTTCCCACATGGGAATAGAAGTACTGTATTTGCACCAACAGTGTGTGTGTGTGTGTGTGTGGGGGGGGGGGGGGGGGGTCAGGGATGCGAGCATTAATTAAATCATATTATTATACATACGGGCAACTTTTTCCATAGAATAAAAACGTGTTCTATTCCCTTCTAGCGGGTTTATTGATGGCATGCAATATTGTTATCATATCGCTTATCGTCTATGTATTACACCACTTTCCCCAATGGAGAATGAGCACGCAATATTGTTATAATATTGCACGTTGTCAAGACAACATGACATCACATGTCAGGGCTCATGCGAAGATCCAATGACAAAACTTTTTCTGAACTGATTTTCACAATCATTTCTTGGTCGACCAGGAAAGAGAGAAAACGAGGCTAATCCAGTGCTCGGCTTAAGCACTAAATAAATAAAGTGAAAACTGAAACTGAAGACGCGTTGAACACCCGAAAGGCTACCAAAACTTCATTATATATTCTTCACGCATAGTTACAAGAGAAAAGCATGCCAATGGACATCGGAAAACTGGAAAAGAGACGTCGGAGATGCAAAACTTCTGCGCTAGCGAGTGACTGTGACAATTTGTAAACAAACATGGCGACCAGGTTTGCTTCGTCAAATATGCAAGATCTTGAGAGAATTTTGGCTGCCAGGTCACTCTGTTGTGTGTAGCTGTCGATGTTGATTTGATTTTAAAAGTGACTAAGTAAATTACATCGGGAAATGAATATTACATCTGAGTGAAAATGCTGTGGCGAGTGTGCAGCATAGAAGAAGAGTCTTGGACAGAAATATTAGTTTCTCGGTCGTTAGCCTGTGCTACTGATAAACGCTACAAAGGCTGGAAGGTGACTTCAACTGCCACGATAATGAACCCTGTGCCAGCTGTAGGTGACTTCACTGCTGCGATAATGAACCCTAAACCGGCTGGAAGGTGACTTCACTGCTGCGATAATGAACCCTACACCAGCTGGAAGGTAACTTCACTGCTGCGATAATGAACCCTACACCAGCTGTAGGTGACTTCACTGCTGCGATAATGAACCCTACACCAGCTGGAAGGTGACTTCACTGCTGCGATAATGAACCCTACACCAGCTGGAAGGTGACTTCACTGCTGCGATAATGAACCCTACACCAGCTGTAGGTGACTTCACTGCTGCGATAATGAACCCTACACCAGCTGGAAGGTGACTTCACTGCTGCGATAATGAACCCTACACCAGCTGTAGGTGACTTCACTGCTGCGATGATGAACCCTACACCGGCTGGAAGGTGACTTCACTGCTGCAATAATGAACCCTAAACCAGCTGGAAGGTGACTTCAGTGCTGCGATAATGAACCCTACACCAGCTGGAAGGTGACTTCACTGCTGCGATAATGAACCCTACACCAGCTGGAAGGTGACTTCACTACCGCAATAATGAACCCTATGCCAGCTGGAAGGTGACTTCACTGCCGTGATAATGAACCCTAAACCAGCTGGAAGGTGACTTCACTACCGCAATAATGAACCCTATGCCAGCTGGAAGGTGACTTCACTGCCGTGATAATGAACCCTACACTGGCTGTAGGTGACTTCACTGCTGCGATAATGAACCCTACACCGGCTGGAAGGTGACTTCACTGCTGCGATAATGAACCCTACACCAGCTGTAGGTGACTTTACTGCCATGATAATGAACCCTACACTGGCTGGAAGGTGACTTCACTGCTATGATAATGAACCCTATGCCAGCTGGAAGGTGACTTCACTGCCGCGATAATGAACCCTAAACCAGCTGGAAGGTGACTTCACTGCCGCGATAATGAACCCTAAACCAGCTGGAAGGTGACTTCACTACCGCAATAATGAACCCTATGCCAGCTGGAAGGTGACTTCACTGCCGTGATAATGAACCCTACACTGGCTGTAGGTGACTTCACTGCTGCGATAATGAACCCTACACCGGCTGGAAGGTGACTTCACTGCTGCGATAATGAACCCTACACCAGCTGTAGGTGACTTTACTGCCATGATAATGAACCCTACACTGGCTGGAAGGTGACTTCACTGCTATGATAATGAACCCTATGCCAGCTGGAAGGTGACTTCACTGCCGCGATAATGAACCCTAAACCAGCTGGAAGGTGACTTCACTGCCGCGATAATGAACCCTAAACCAGCTGGAAGGTGACTTCACTACCGCAATAATGAACCCTACGCCAGCTGGAAGGTGACTTCACTGCCGTGATAATGAACCCTACACTGGCTGGAAGGTGACTTCACTGTTGCGATTATGAACCCTACACCAGCTGTAGGTCACTTCACTGCTGCAATAATGAACCCTATGCTAGCTGGAAGGTGACTTCACTGCCTCGCTAACAGTGGCAACTTGTGGGCAAGCTTGTGTTGGCCTTTGAGAATGGTGATATGCTGATATGAAGAGAGTGTACATGTATACTACTAATAATAATAATATTGGGGTGGCACGGTGGTGTAGTGGTTTGCGCCGTCGCCTCACAGCAAGAAGGTCCGGGTTCGAGCCCCGTGGCTGGCGAGGGCCTTTCTGTGTGGAGTTTGCATGTTCTCCCCGTGTCCATGTGGGTTTCCTCCTGGTGCTCTGGTTTCCCCCACAGTCCAAAGACCATGCAGGTTAGGTTAACTGGTGACTCTAAATTGAGCGTAGGTGTGAATGTGAGTGTGAATGGTTGTCTGTGTCTATGTGTCAGCCCTGTGATGACCTGGCGACTTGTCCAGGGTGTACCCCGCCTTTTGCCCATAGTCAGCTGGGATAGGCTCCAGCTTGCCTGCGACCCTGTAGAACAGGATAAAGCGGCTAGAGATAATGAGATGAGATGAATAATAATATTGGCTGGCTTTTTTCATGGTATAGCAGATATATTCCATTCAGCTACTCGTTTTTGCCTCATTCAATATCATGCTAAGTGAATGGAATATATCTGATATACCACTCAACGCCAGCCAATATTATTTAAATATTGCCCCTGGGTGTTTAACTTTCCAAAAAGTCTTTAATTAATCCCGAGATCTGAATACTGATGTGCACAATTTAATCATTAAATCTTCACTATACACATGTCCAGTCCATTGGGAGCAATATTAATTTTCCAGTAAAATAGTGGATGTTAACTTATTTTTAAATAATGTATTTTTATAATCAATTAAAGTATCAACTCAGCAAAACACGATGATTAATGAAGTTCAACCGCACCGCACAGTACAGGCGCTAAAGTGAAGTCAGGAGGTGTTTAATTTAGACAGGTTGAGGCTGAGATGCTTTTATTGGAATAATTAATGGTATAATGTACTCTACAAGCAGCAGTGAGGAAAAATGAGAGTGAGGACTGAGAGCTTGCTGTGTTTTGAATATTGCTGTTAAAGTGAAAAGAAAAAAAAAACAGGCAAGATAAATTATAAATATCCATTCAGAACAAAGCACCGGATATATTAGGTTTCATTCACTATTGGGAATTGGCCTAATGGTTTCCATTAAATGTTTTCCCCATCAAGATCTCATGGTTTTAAGGGTTTCTGAGTTAATTAATTATCTTGTTATATCTTAATGGAATGTTTAAGATATGCAGATTTACAGAACTGTCATTTATCGTGCCAAGGAACAACCCAGAATGTCCTTGGGACACACAGGATGCACTCATGGCACAGCAGAATATTACCATCAAACCCACAGAACTTTCAGACCTTCGATTTCCAATTTAAACCAAACTTAAATCCACTTGCACGTTGCACAAGACAGCAGGATGTCATGTGTGTTTCATATTAATAGCAAACCCACTGAAATCAGACCATATTCCATTGAGCAACTATAAAATGTGACCTAGGAATAACCAGACAGATAAAAATATTGAAAGGTGTCAAACAAGAGGATGTCCTAGCACCACTACTCTTCTGTATCATAATTGCAGCACTAATACTTCTCACACAAGAAGAGGTTAACACTGGTTATGCCATTGGCGGCCACAAGATCGCAACCCTTGGATGTGCTGATGACTTGGCAAGAACTAACTCAGATAGAACCCAACTACAGAAATTTCTAGATGCTTTTGTCAAATACTCCAAAGAAGTTGGACTAACAATTAACATCTCCAAAACTGTATGTATGATGACTGATAAAACTCAACCACAACTTACCATCACAATAAAAGGCCAAAGAATAAAGCAAGTTCAGAGCTTTGTATACCTCAGTCACAACCTCTCAAACACCAACAATCATCTGGTAGCTGTGAAACTTACTGTAGAATATCTTGAACTCGACACACATACCAATAAGAGTTAAAACAAAGATTTTTAACACCTATAGACTACCTGTGGTACTATACAGCATGGACTGTATTACATGGACAAATTCCTTAATAAAACATATGGAAATCTTCCAAAATCATGCTAAGCATCGTATGACAGGCTTTAAATTAACAGATCACAAGAGCATTAACGACCTCAGAAAATTAACAAATCTCGTACCAATGTAAATTCACATTCGACGCAAAACCCTGAAACTGTTTGGCCACACCAAAAGGAACAACACAGGACACTCAAAAGTGTGTGTAGAAGAAATGGTAGCAGGGACGAGAAGCCGCAGCCGACATCAAGACAGATGGCATGACAACATCCCCACCTGGACTGGTATAAACAGCTGGAACTCAATAAATTCCTTATGTAGAGACAGAACTCCTTGGAAAGCATTATGATGTACTGATGTGCAGTCTGCTGCCATGCAGAAATTCATCCATCCACCCATCTACTATCTGTAGCCATTTCTCCTGTACAGGGTTGCGGGCAAGCTGGAGCCTATCCCAGGTCACTATGGGCAAGAGGCAGGGTACACTCTGGACAAGTCACCAGGTCATTGCAGGGCTGACACATAGAGACAAACAACCATTCACACCTACAGTCAATTTAGAGCCACCAATTATCTTAACCTACATGTCTTTGGACTGTGGGGGAAACCGGAGCACCTGGAGGAAACCCACACAGACACAGGGAGAACATGCAAACTCCACACAGAAAGGCCCTCGTCGGCCACTGGGCTCGAACCCAGGACCTTCTTGCTGTGAGGTGACAGTGCTAACCACTACACCACCATGCTGCCCCATGCAGAAATAGTGAAATATTATTCCACTGAGCAAACAATCCGATTACGCCATAGAAATCAGACCTGTCAAACTTCAATAAGAACCTGATAGAAAGCAGACCATTTTCCAATTGGGGTCTCAAAAATCCAATAAGAAGCCTGTAGATAGACATCAGACCATATTCCAATGGTAGCCTCTAAAAATCCAAAAGGATCCCATGGGACTCTGATTTAAAAAAAAAAATCATAAAAATTAGACCACACTCTAAAAATCCAATAAGAACCCAATATAAATAAGACCATATTCCAATGATTGAAGTAGACCATAAAAATCTGACCATATTCTGATAGCTAATGCATAAAAAATACTACAAAATCCAATAGAAATCAAATCATGTTGTAATGGGTAACTGGTAAAAATCCACCTCATATTCCAGTAGGTATCCTGTGAAGAATCGAATATGAACCCACCAAAGAAACCAAAACCAATTCATTGGTTATCGGGACACCATGGCCTAATGGTTAGAGAAGCAGCTTTAGGACCAAACGGTCACTGGTTCAATTCCCTGGACCAGCAGGAATGACTGAAGTGCCCTTGAGCAAGGCACCTAACCCCCACCTGCTCCCCAGGCTGCTTTGGGTATGTTGTACATTGCTCTATTTTTGCTAAATTCCATTAATGTAATGTAATTCCTAATAATAATAGGAAGCAAAGATGATATTCCACTGGTAATCTCTAATACCTAGAAATCATATCCAATGAGTAATTTAATGAGTAAAATATCCAACAGATATCAGACCATACTTCAGTACAACAGTACAACTCCCAAAGGGGAAGCCATGGCCTAATGGTTAGAGAAGCAGCTTTGGGGCCAAAATGGTACTGGTCTGATTCCCTGGACCACCAGGAATGGCTGAAGTTGCCTTGTGTAAGGCACCAAACCTCCAACTGCTCCCCAGGCTGCTCTGGGTGTGTTGTACATCCACTCTGGATAAGAGTGTCTACTAAATGCCTGTAATGCAATCCAATGTAATGTAAGAACTCTAAAGCTCCAATGGCCACAAAAATCTAACCATGTTCCAATGGCGAATGAATGAACCCTTTATTGTCACTAGTCACAAGTACCAGCGAAATTGGCCATCAACCCGTCTGTACACATACATACAATTGACAGAAGGGGAGTAGACAAGACAGGGATGGAAAGAAAAATGCAGAGTAACATGAGGAGAGGGGAGGAGAAAAAGCAACCCCCACACTATGCTCCTGTGGGGAGTACAGTGTGGGAACATTAAAAAAAACACCTCAGCACATAAACACAAAATAAGTACACTTTACAACATGAAAACTCGGGACTTGGGGGAGGGGTGGAGGTAACCCAGCGCAAGCAAGCAGCTGTCCGCTCCTGCAGCCATGATGGCGCTGGTCATGCACCCGCTTGTCACACTGGGGGTAAGAAGTGGCGACTGTGGGAAGTGGGGGAAGGAATGCAAGAGTGTCTCACTGCAGTGATCTTCAGGGGGAGTTGTTGTTCCAGCAACGGCCTTGACCGAGGCCAGTGCTGTCTGAGGGGGCTGAAAGCAGATAAGATTGGGATTGTTTGGTCTTGGGGCGAGTAGACGCGTTCTTTTACACGACTACTCTGTTTGTCCATTCTGGTCTCCGAATCAATCCATTTTCCTTTGCAAAGCCAAAAGCTTCTCCATGATGTTATCCATGTTGCAGTTCAAGTTCTGAATAGCCACAGTCTGAGTGCCAACAGTTCTGCCCACTGCTTCAATCATGTCAGGCAGCTTTATGGGGCTTTGGACAGCTGTCATCATTTTCTGATTTCCTCAATAAACCAGGGCAATGCCTAATCCAATCAGCAAAAGACCTGTAATCATGGTTCTGAACAGGTAGATGTCTTCAATGTCCTCCACAGAAAGAACCACCAGGCATATGACCCGCCACTTCTCCCATGCGTCCATCGTGTAGCCAGCTGCAAACATTCCGGCAGGACAGGCTGGTTCCCCTGAACCCAGGCTCCTCATCGAGAAAATTGTGTCAATTGCGTTGAGAGACCAATTTATCAATTCCATTGATTTTTAGTTTGGAGAGCAGTGCAGAGAGAGTCTCTCAAAAAGTATAGACAGTAGACGAGATGAGAGGAGCAAAGCAGGGAAGATAAGGGAGAGGAGAGGGAGAGAAATGCGACCGCCTTCCGTGAGAGCACGGAGAAGAAGACTAATAATGCCATAGGGATCAGACCTAATGGCTAATACTTGAAAATCCAACAACACCATAGAAATTAGGTTGTACTGCCCGTAATCATATAGATAACCCATAAAAATATCTCATGACAACCCTGTAGAAACCAGAACACGTTCCAATGGGTAATCTGTGAAATATCCAAAAAGTACCCACCATAGAAACCAGGACTGTATTTCTATTGGTATTCCAAAAATGGCAATTGGATGCTCTGTAGAAACCAAGACAAAATTCCACTGGGAAGCCCATATGAAAATTGAAGAACCCTATGGAAATCAGACCAGATTCCAATGTGTAACATGGAAAGGGCCAATAAGAAGAGGAAAACTGAACCATAGTTCACTGAGTAAAGACTAAATATCCAAAAGGAACCTCATAGACCACCAAAAGTCATAGTCCCTCTCACACCAGAATCTGGTCTTCCCAGACAGTCTCCTGTCCCAGTATTAACCAACTCTTTAAGGTCATCTGGTAACTGCAAGAGTTTGACTTCCCCACTTGCATCTGTATTGCAGTGTGCCTTGCCAGACAGTAGTAGGTACCATTTTTATGATGGTCTTTGGTATGACCCAACCGCAAGTAGAACTCGCAATCTCCCAGTCAAGAGGCAGACATGCTAACCACCAGGATCAACTCGCTGTCCTCATAGAGCATATCAGACCATATTATGAATATTATGGAAGCAAATCATATTCCAGTGCATAACCCATAAAAACCCAAGAGATGCTGAAGTTGTACAGTGTTTTACTGCTGCAAAACCAAACACAGTAGATTGAATCGTCAATATTTAGCCTCAAAATGTCAAGACCCACGACCATGTAGAACAGGATAAGCAGCTACAGATAATGGATGGATGGATGGATGGATATCAAGACCCCTGACATTTCAAGGTAAGGGGGTGCCATGGCCTAATGATTAGAGAAGCAGCTTTGGAGACAAAAGGTTGCTGGTCCAATTCCATGGACAAGCAGGAAGGGCTGAAATGCCCTTTAGCAAGGCCCTTATCCCCCAACTGCTCCCTGGGGTTCTTTGGGTATATTGCTCTTGATAAGAGCATCTGCTCTAATGCAACTTATTGTATTTTGGTTGTTTGGCCATGTCTGATGAAGGGCTGTATTTTCTGCATCTTTGGGATGCACCAAAAAGAGGGAGCAAAAAAAAAAAAATTTCACCCAATCTGATTGATTGACAGGCAGAAATGGTCGCATATATTTGCCATCCAGACTCATAATGCTGAAAGAGCCATTGAGACTTATCCTGCTGTGCTCTTATTGATCAGTAGATACTCTTAGACATCGATCTCTGTGTAGTCTTACAGATACTTTTCTGCAGATCTGTTGACTGCTCCAGATGCTTTAAAAGCCCTGTAAAAATCACACGTCCATCTTTAAACATATTAAACGATTAAAAAAAAAAAATCCCGTCTCAAAAGGATATTTTTCCGACTGTAACAGCAGGTTAGTTCTTAATTATCTTGGTGCCAGCAGCAGGCAGAAACAATTATTTTTTGGCTTTAATTTGGCATCTCTTAAGAGTTTTACTCATTGACTGGATTAACAGAATTTACTCTTCACTCATCATCACACTTTTAGTTTTAGACACACAGAGCAAGTGATGGTAAAGACACAGGATGTTGGGTGTTGGTGTGTAACAGGGTCATGTGTTTCAGGAAGCTGGTTCACAAAGCTCTCTCTCGGAATCTTCTCGATCTCACTTTCATCTGAACACAAGCTGGAAAACTCGAGGTAACAAAATTCAAGGTGATGGAGGAAATTCAGAAAACCGGAGGAACAGCTAGGACTAGTTTCACAATATATTTCTACATGATCCAAAACTTTGGTTTTCCAAAATCAGCATATTACGTCAGCGGGCGCTTTTCAGAAAAGAAAAAAAAAAAACAGAATAAAGGCTACTGGGTTTTGGTGCAAAATTAAGAAGCGAGTATGACAGTCAAAGTGTCCAGAAGAACTGTGGCTGGTTCTGCAAGATGCTCAGTAAAACCTACAGTTCATTTCCTTATAAAACTGCACTCATTGGACCTGAGACTACTATTTTTTTTTAACCAAAGGCTCATCATACTAAATATCTATCCATCCATTATCCGTAACCACTTACTGTATCCTGTGCAGGGTCGCAGACAAGCTGGAGCCTATCCCAGCTGACTATGGGCGAGAGGCAGGGTACACCCTGGACAAGTTGCCAGATCATCACAGGGCTGACCCATAGAGACAAACAAATACTAAATATTAACTTTGTTTTATTTGTTATAATTTGCTACCATTTATGACCGTGAGTTGGCCTAGTGGCTAACTTGACTGGGAGATCGTGAGTTCCATTCGCAGTTGGGTCATACCAAAGACCATCATAAAAATGGCGCCTACTGCCAGTAGAGATGTGAGTAAGGAGTACCGGAGGACTCGCCTCCCACTATAACCCTAGCTACACTGTCAGAAATAGGGGTACAGTAGGAGTCCATTTCTGTCCTCCAAGGTACAGTCTACACTAATGTACCCCCTAATGTAACTCTGTAATGTAACTCTGTTTACCTTTTTAGGTCCAAAATGGTACATATGTTCCCTAGCAGTATGTAAAGGGTAAAAATGAGTACCTTAGCGCATACTGCCCCAGTAACGAGCCATAGCACCCATAAAGGTACAATAATGTGCTTTATTTTCTGAGAGGGTATGTAATCGCTATAGAAACGGAGATCAGCCCTACCCTTGAGGCACCTTAAAGGAACAGTCCACCGTACTTCCATAATGAAATATGCTCTTATCTGAATTGAGACGAGCTGCTCCGTACCTCTCCGAGCTTTGCGCGACCTCCCAGTCAGTCAGAAATGCTGTCACTCCTGTTAGCAATGTAGCTAGGCTCAGTATGGCCAATGGTATTTTTGGAGCTGTAGTTAGATGCGACCAAACTCTTCCACATTTTTCCTGTTTACATAGGTTTATATGACCAGTGATATGAAACAAGTTCAGTTACACAAATTGAAACGTAGCGATTTTCTATGCTATGGAAAGTCCGCACTATAATGACAGGCGTACTAACACTTTCTGCGCGCTTCGGCAGCGCATTGATATCTGAGCTCCGTATCAATGCGCTGCCGAAGCACGCAGAAGGTGTTAGTACGCCTGTCATTATAGTGCGGACTTTCCATAGCATAGAAAATCGCTACGTTTCAATTTGTGTAACTGAACTTGTTTCATATCACTGGTCATATAAACCTATGTAAACAGGAAAAATGTGGAAGAGTTTGGTCGCATCTAACTACAGCTCCAAAAAATAATTAATAATAATAATAATAATAATTTTATAAATTTATATTGCGCAAGTATCAATATGAATTTTCTCTTGCACATTACAATAATTACAATCAAAATATAGACATATATATAAATATAAAAACATTATAGAAGTATAAAATTTAAGAATATATATACAATATCACACAACAAATAATATTAAAAATAAGGTACCTAGGATAAAATATCATTTATAATTATTGAAATGCCTTTCTAAAAAGATACGTCTTAAGGGCAACCTTAAAGCTGGAAACACTTTGTATATCCCTGATATAGCCAGGGAGCTCATTCCATAGCTTAGGGGCAGCTATTGAAAAAGCACGATCCCCAAGTGTCTTGTAAGATTTAAGACTAGAGTAATTAAGCATCAACGAAGTGTTAGAGCGCAGACTATATCTACTACTAGCAACATTTCTGACAGACAAAAGATCATTGATATAAACTGGTTCCAGACCATGAATGGACTTGAATGTAATTAACAACAATTTAAAAATTATCCTATAACTTACTGGCAACCAATGTAATGATTTTAAAATCGACATTATGTGACAGTATTTACTTTCTTGATAAACTAAGCGCGCAGCAGCATTCTGAACTCTCTGTAGCTTGTATAAGTGACAGCTAGGCGTGCCATACAAAAGGCTATTACAATAATCAATGCGACTAGAAATAAATGCATGAATTAGGGTCTCTGTGTCTTCTCTTGAAAGGTACTTTCTAATTCTACGTATGTTGTAAAGATGGAAAAATGCCGCAGAACTAGCCTTAGTAATATGGTCCTTCATTGACAGGTTTGAGTCAAACCACACACCCAAATTTTTAATTGGGGAGTGTGGAACTATGTTAGCATCTCCGACTCTAACATGATCTAGGTCAACCTTAGCTAACTGCTGTTTTGTGCCAATTATCAAAAACTCGGTTTTTGTTTCATTCATCAAAAGTCTATGCTCACGCATCCAGTCTCTAATTACTCTAACGCATCTCTCCATAGCGACAATGGCATCAAACTGACCAAACTCATCAGCAGGGCTAAAAGAGACATACAGCTGCGTGTCGTCAGCATAACAATGGACCGACGGCAAGAGATCTTGGACAACACTTAGAAGAGAACTAGTGTAGATGGAAAACAGAAGGGGACCAAGACAAGAGCCTTGAGGTACCCCACAGTCCAAGTCAAACCTCTCCGAAGTACATCCACGGACAGATACACGTTGGCCCCGCCCCAATAAATATGACTTGTACCACTCAAGTACTCTCCCACCAATACCAAGCATGCCAAGAGTCTTCAAAAGGATTCTGTGGTCCACAGTGTCGAACGCGGCACTTAGATCAAGTAGAACGAGAAGTCACATGCTGCTTATTCATATTTAATAGAATGTCATTTTTCACTTTAAGCAGTGCAGTCTCCGTACTATGGTTCTCTCGATAGGCCGATTGTGCAACAGGAAATAATCCATTTGTGACCATATGATTGTAAGTCCCATTAAAGACTGCCTTTTCTATAAGCTTAGAAACAAATTGCAAGTTGCTGACTGGTCTCAAGTTCTTAAATCCAGCATCAAGTCCAAGCTTTTTTAGTGAAGGATGGACAAAGGCCTCTTTCCAGCCTTCAGGAAAATGTCCTGTCTGAAGAGACTTGTTGATAATCAATGTAATTATTGGGAGGAGAGCATCACAGTCACTGACCAACCGCGAGGGCATGGGGTCTAGTGGGCAGGACTTTAAGGAAGACTTCCAAATGAGAGAGGAAACATCACTGATGGTCAAGGTTTTAAACTCCGTGAACACGGGCGCAGGAGCAGATCAATTGTCAACAAAGACGAAGTCCGACAATAACGTAACAGGATCGTTTTCAAGCTTTCTCTTTATGATGTCAATTTTAGTCACAAAATACCTCCCAAGGTCGTTGGCAAATGTTGGTGCATGCAAATTTGGAGGGAGACAATCGTCTCGTGACATATTGAGAAGGCGTTTACTAGCATTAAACAGCTTCCGTTGATCACCACTGTTCTCCGCGATAACGTTAGTGTAAAATTCCTGCCGGGCCTTGTTCAATAAATGAGTGACCGCATTGCGTTTTTTCTTAAACGCAACCAGGTCAGACTCTAATCTAGAAGATCTCCATTTGCGCTCAGCTTTCCGTCTCTCTTTTTTCACTTGCCTGATTTCATCCGAAAACCAAGGCACCCGGGGACGCACAACAATCATACGAGATTGTACAGGTGCATGTTTATCTATGACGGATCGCAAAGTATTCTCATAACAGGCAACGAGCTCTTCAATATCATCCGCCATTGGCCATGCTGAGCCTAGCTACATTGCTAACAGGAGTGACAGCGCGTCTGACTGCGTCTGACTGACTGGGAGGTCGCGCAAAGCTCGGAGAGGTACGGATCAGCTCGTCTCAATTCAGATAAGAGCATATTTCATTATGGAAGTACGGTGGACTGTTCCTTTAAGGGCCTGATTAGTAGTAGTAGTAGTACGGGAAACTGCATGGGAAGACCAGGTCCTGGTACAGGAGAGATTTTGAGTGCCCTTTATAGTTTTTGGTTTAAGTGTAGAAACATTTAATTTCAATGATTATAGGAAAATAAACAACAACACTGAGGCATTCTTTTACCACAGCAATTTTACTTTTACTTTTTAAAGAATATTGTTGACACTTTTTCGATGGAATAAAAATGTGTTCTAGTCCCTTCTATTGGGTTTCATTCATTTGGTTTGATAGCATGCAATATTGTTAGCATATCGCTTATCCTATATGTATTACATCACTGTAGTCTACCCAATGGAGAATGAGCATTGAATATGGTTTCCGATATTGCATGGTTGTCAAGACAACATGACGTCACATGTCGAAGATGTAAAACTTCCACAATAGCGAGCGACTGCGACAATTTGTCAACAAATAAACATGGCTGCCAGGTTTGCTTCGTTAAATACGGAAGATTTTGAGAGAATTTTGAAAGAGAAAGATGTGTTGAACACCCGAAAGGAACGTGTATGTATAATAATGATAATAATATTGGCTGGCTTTTTTCATGGTCTATCACATATATTCCATTCAGCTACTCATTTTCAGCTCGTCCAATATCATGCTAGCTGAATGGAATATATCTGATATACCGCAAAAAAAAGCCAGCCAATATTTTTTAACTGTGGCATAGCAGTGATAAACAGGCATTCCCTCACCAGCCTCTTTTGTTTTCTCTCTCTTGATTTAAAAAAAAAAACAGCTTGTTATATGATAGAGAAACTGCAAAACCCCTTTATCCTGAAGACCTTCCCCGTGCTGGAAAAGTTAATTAACACCTTGACACCTTGACATGTCTTGAAGCCTAGAAGTGTCAGGTCAGGAGTGAACGTTGTTTTAGAATTTTAAAAAAAAGAAAAGAAGAAGCTAATTTCCACCTTTGTTTCTGTGCACTGATTAAAATAGAGTATCAGAGGAAACATCTTCTGAAGGATGTGCAACGAATCCCAAAGTCACTGTGGCATGAGGCCATTATGTCTGAACTAACAGCTGCTTTTCAGGTGTTCATTAGCATGACATTAGCCTGCCTATGGACTTTACATAACGGACCGAACATCTGTTATATATTGAAAACTAAAGACAAAAATTAACCGCAGTCAAGGTTAGTCATAACATAATCAAATGACTGAGAGCTGCCATATGGCCCTTCACTCCACCACAATGACTCTTTCAACACTTTTTTCCTTTCCTTTTTTAACATGTTCTACACTGATTATTCCCAGACTTGTTTAAGGACACGACTCGGACAAAGCTGCATATTTCCAGCAGTGTCTTGATGTTATCTTTAGCTCCTTCTAAATGCCTGCTCTTCTGGTGGTTCCTCGAGAACGTGACATTATCCCACAGTAATGATACTAATTATGCGGCCATTTGGAACAGCCGGTTCATCTGATGAAGAGAAAGGGTAACGTGTCGGAAGTTTTTTTTTTCCCCATCATTTTTATCCATCTGCACAAAAAGAGCAATCCCGCCTGCCTTTATGTGCAACCAGGTGTTTTTGCACCTCGAGTTTCTTCATTATCATAAAGAAATGGATGTTTTGACATGCAAATGATTCAATTAATTATATGTATCACTGGATTCTTTCATAAAAAGACACTCGAGTGTCTGAATACACTCCATTACACCACCACTTTTTATTCAAAACTCATTGAAAAGACCTTGAGTGGCTGATATTAAGCAGTTGGTGTTAAGCTCTGCTCTACAAAGTCAAACAGTTTGGACAATTCGTGCGTAAATGCACTGGTACTAGTTTTCATTTCATGTTATGAATAAACAAGTATAATGTGTTAACATATATTACTGTACAGTGCTTTGAATAAGTATTCGACACCCCCCCACACACACACACACACCCACTGCAGTCTTCTCAGATATATCTCTATCACATTTGCACATCTGGATCTTGAAATTTTTCAATTCGTTTTGGCAAAGTTGCTCAAGCTCTGTCTGACTGGATGGATATCTGCAATGAACATCAATGTTCAAGTCATGATACAAATTCTTAATTAGGCTTTGACTAGGCCATTCTAACACGTTCATATTTTTGGTTCATGTTCTAATTTAACTTTAGCAGTATGTGTGCTGGGCGGCACGGTGGTGTAGTGGTTAGCGCTGTCGCCTCACAGCAAGAAGGTCCGGGTTCGAGCCCCGTGCCCGGCGAGGGCCTTTCTGTGCGGAGTTTGCATGTTGTCCGCGTGGGTTTCCTCCGGGTGCTCCGGTTTCCCCCAAAGACATGCAGGTTAGGTTAACTGGTGACTCTAAATTGACCATAGGTGTGAATGTGAGTGTGAATGGTTGTCTGTGTCTATGTGTCAGCCCTGTGATGACCTGGCGACTTGTCCAGGGTGTACCCCGCCTTTCGCCCATGGTCAGCTGGGATAGGCTCCAGCTTGCCTGCGACCCTGTAGAACAGGATAAAGTGGCTAGAGATGATGACATGAGATGAGTATGTGTGCTGTTGGAAGGTGAAACTCCATCCCAATCTCAAGCCTCTTGCAAACTGGAACAGGTTTTCCTCTGACCTGTATTTGGCTCTTCCATCTTGCCCTCAACTCTGACCCTGCTGGTAAAAAAAAAGCGCCCTCACAACATGATGCTACCACCACCATGCTTCACAACGATGATGGTTATCTCAGAGTGATGAGCATTTATTTGGGAATCGTACCATTTGATTTTGATTCACACAGTGTCTTTACTGTTGATATTTTTATTGTTACGCAAACATTAAGTAAACACAAAAGAAGGTATTTGTTGGTTGCATAAGTATTCACCCCCTGTTGCGGTCTTCTATGATATGTCGCTATCATCTTTGCACATTTACACTTACATTTATTTATTTCCTTCCATATGCTACCTCAATATGCACACTCAACTCTGCACCTTATGTTGCTTGTGTCTTCACTTTATGTTGTTTGGTTTGTGTCGTTTATTGTCCGTTATTGTCTAGCGTGTCATTTACTGTCTGCAGTGTTGCACTCGTTGCACTCTTGCACTTTATGTTGTTATATGTACTGTAGATTTGTAGTCCTGTGATGTTCAATGTAGCACCATGGTCCTGGAGAAACGTAGTTTTGTTTTAACTGTGTACTGTACCAACTGTACATGGTTGAAATGACAAATAAAATGACCTTGACCTTGACATTTGCTCAAGCTCTGTCTCAAGCCGGGACACAAATTCTTAATCAGATTGAGGGTCTGGTCTTTGACTAGGCTGTTCTCAACATTCAGTTTCATGGTCTACGGTGTCACTTTAACAGTATATTTTAGTGTTATTGTCCTCTTGGAAGGTGAACATCCATTTCAGTCTTACAAACTGGAACAGGTTTTCTTCTGGGCTGTCTGGGGTTGACCTCCATCTGGTGTCAGTGTCTCAGTCCATGTTGTTGAAAACCAGGCCCGCAACATGACGCTACCACTACCGTACTTCAAGGCAAGGATGGTTTTCTCAGCACGATGAGCAGTTTTGGATTTCTGCCAAATGTAGCACTTTGTGGTCTCACTTTATATATATAAGCCATTATAAGTTTTACTTTTTTTTTCATCATAATGAATCTCAAGGGACCAGTTTTCCAAAAGGTAAGTTTAATTACGAGTGTTCAATGTGATCCTCAATCTGCTTTCGTGAATCTCAAACGTTAAACCAAAGATCAGTGCAAGTTCTAACATTATGAATAAGAAGGTATTTCTGGGGGGGGGAACGAGCAAATGTAGATCATGCTGCTGATGCAAATCAAATGTAGACTTTCCTATCAACTCTCAGCCTCTTGTTTCAATGGTCAGACACACCTGGTTCATCTCAACACCTAATTAAAAGATCTCTCAGGCAGCAGACCCTTCAAGTGTTTTAAAAAGCTCTAAACCCATCTCTCAATCTGCTCACTGAGAGTGCTCTCATCCGACTGTGCATCACGAGTACCTAATGCACACAAACAGACTGACAAACTGCAGAAAGCGTTTGGTTTTGAAGAAAGTTTTGCAGAAATTTTTGACATTTTGTTGCTGATTTCTTGACTAAATGAGGGGTGAATGTGAAAAGTATCCTCTTTAAAACAAAACATCCTCTGGTTTGGATTAATCTGTTGCATTTTGGAATCTGAAGACAAAGTAAAGCAGACAAGTGAGTTCTAACCTTAACCTTCAAAAATCTTGAGACCACTTTCATAATAAAAATCTCATACAGTTTTGTTCAACATTGCTGATGTAGACCCTAAACTAACGTCTTTCTTCAAAGATTTTCTGGCCAGAATCAGAAAGAGTGCAGAAAGCAGTGACACAGCAAAGATCATCAGCTCTGCCTCTGTCTGCTCACTGGCAAGTGCTCTCATCCTCGTTGGAGAGGATTAGAGTTTTCACTCCATGGAGTTAGCAGGCTTGTGATGGAGCGACCTGCGTGCCAAATCCCTTTCAGCCATCTTCATCCTACTCGCCCACCACCAGGCCTTCATCTTCCACTCGGAGCCCAACATCTAAGCTCGCTGTAGGGAACAAAGCGAGGACGCGCTTTGGTTTTTCTCTTTTACAGGCATGAAAAGTGAAAATTAAAGGAATATTTCACTCATATAGGCTGCTCATGCAATGGCAGTGAATGCATTTGTTATGGAGGTGAGCTCATGCTAGCTGGCCTGGCTAGAGTTGATTTGATTTTGAACTCATAACCATGTGAGCATATGTGGAGCCCTGGATGCATTTTGTTAGCTGGCGATCTAACTTGATTTCTGAGAGAATTTTAATTTTAATTAATTCATGCATACACTGAGTGCAGAATTATTAGGCAAGTGAGTATTTTGACCACAACATCCTTTTAATGCATGTTGTCCCACTCCAAGCTGTTTAGGCTTGAAAGTCTACTACCAATTAAGTATATCAGGTGCTGTGCATCTGTGTAATGAGAGGGGGTGTGGTCTAATGACATCAACACCCTATATCAGGTGTGCATAATTATTAGGCAACCTCTTTTCCTCTGGCAAAATGGGTCAGAAGAGAGATCCGACAGACTTTGAAAAGTCTAAAATTGTGAGATGTCTTGCAGACGGATGCAGCACTCTTGAAATTGCGAAGATGTTGAAACGTGATCACCGAACAATTAAGCGTTTCATTGCAAATAGTCAACAGGGTCGAAAGAAGCGTGCGGGGAAAAAAAAAGGCGCAAAATAACTGCACATGATCTGCGGAAAATCAAGCGTGAAGCTAACAAGCAGCCATTAGCATCCAGTTCTGCCATATTCCAGAGTTGCAACATTCCTGGAGTGTCAAAGAGTACAAGGTATGCAATACTGAGGGACATGGCCAAGGTAAGGAAGGCTGAAAAATGACCACCACTGAGTAAGGCACACAAGATAAAACGTCAAGACTGGGCCAAGAAATCTCTTAAGACTGATTTTTCTAAGGTGCTGTGGTCTGATGAGATGAGAGTGACTCTTGATGGGCCAGATGGATGGGCCTGTGGCTGGATCAGTAATGGGCACAGAGCTCCACTCCGACTCAGACGCCAGCAAGGTGGAGGTGGAGTACTGCTATGGGCTGGTATCATCAAAGACGAGCTTGTTGGACCTTTTCGAGTTGAGGATGGACTCAAACTCAACTCCCAGACCTACTGCCAGTTCCTGGAAGAAACCTTCTTCAAGCAGTGGTATAGGAAAAAGTCAGCATTTTTCAAGAAGAACATGATTTTCATGCAGGATAATGCTCCATCTCATGCGTCCAAATACTCCACTGCGTGGCTAGCCAGTAAAGGTCTGAAAGGTGAAAAAATAATGACATGGCCCCCTTGTTCACCTGACCTAAACCCCATAGAGAACCTGTGGTCCATTATAAAACGTGAGGTCTACAAAGAGGGAAAACAGTACACCTCTCTGAACAGCGTCTGGGAGGCCGTGGTTGCTGCTGCACACAATGTTGGTCGTGAACAGATAAAGAAATTGACAGAATCTATGGATGGAAGGCTTTTGAGTGTCCTCATGAAGAAGGGTGGCTATATTGGTCACTGATTTGTTTTTGTTTTGTGTTTGAATGTCAGATATGTTTATTTGCAAATCTGGAGTTGTCATATCAGTGTACCTGGTGAAAATAAATAAGTGAAATGGCTACATATTTGGTTTTTATTAAGTTGCCTAATAATTCTGCACAGTGAAAGTTACCTGAACACATACATATTCTCCTAAAATGGCCAAAACTAAAAACACCCCACTCTAACTTCCATACATATTCAGCTTTGATATTTATGAGTCTTTTTGTTTGATTGAGAACATAGTTGTTGTTCAATAATAAAACTAATCCTCAAAAATACAACTTGCCTAATAATTCTGCACTCCGTGTATTAAACTGCCAATGCTAGATTCCTCACGAGTTTATTTTAAGCCAGGAGTAATGATTCTTAGCATTTTTTACAAACACTCATCAATGTTTCCACATCTAGACTTCTTATGTTAGCAAGCTAGCTAACTTCCTTTTTCATGCTATATCTACCTCACTCGGGTATACTGTATTTACATGATTTTTAGAGTGTTTTTAGTCATTTGGGAATGCTCTTAGCCATTTCTTACCATGTACTACTGTATATAAAAGATAACAAAACAAGATATTCCTAATTATTCTGGCCACATTCACTGGATATGAGCAATCGCACGCTCTGATTGGCTACTCTACTACTAGGATATCAGCTCATATACCATGAATAGAGAAGAATAAAATGGCGGAGCGTGTTGCTGAACCAACCAAGGACAAAATAAAAACTTTACTCGAAAACAAAACCCCACAAAATACAAAAAAAATGCAACAAAATACGGAATGAAAGTATTTCATGGTAAGAACATATCTTTTTTATTTTTCAATTATTATTATTATTATTATTATTATAGCACTTTTCACAAATTGATCCTGTCATTTCGCCGGTTTGTTTACATTCTAAGCGGAAATTATTTTGTCTGACTTTTGGATAAAGTTTTTATTTATTGAATTTGCAAAAAATAAAAATAAAAATGCTCTGTTTTTCCTCAAAATCCAGTGAATGTGGATAGAATAAAATGGTTATTCCACTCAATCGCGTTGTACATGGCTTATAGCCGACTCGGCTATCAGCTCGTGTATGACTCGATTTCGTGGAATAACTGTTAAATATTCAGTCTTCACTGCTCAATCTAGTTGGCTAACATAAATAAACTTGACATTAATCATTAATCAGAGAGTTTTAATACCTATTCAAATATGTTTCGAAACATCACTGACATAATGCTAGCTAGCTGGCTAACATGAACTATATTTCTGAAAGGATTTTCAAATCATTCATCAATGCTCATAACCTTGACTGATAACACTAGCTAGCTTGTTAGTAAAGGCTCATTGGATTTATGAGGGGATGTTAAATTCTTTTCAGAAATGTTTACAAACCTCACTGCTAATGCTAGCTTGCTAACTGAGAGTAACTTGACAACAGTTCTGAGAGGATTTAAAGGAGAACTGAAGGGAATTTTTTTTTATTATCAAAATTCTATTTATCTCATTTTATTAAATATAGGAATGCATTTTTGATAGCTATTTTTTCACCACTATAGCAAGTTATGAGTGCTTGAAATATGCTATATAATATATCAGTCCATATGTCAAAGCAATGGCCGTAAATGAGATTCGTTGAGTGTAATT
The DNA here is from genome assembly GCF_027579695.1 of Neoarius graeffei. Classification (NCBI taxonomy): domain Eukaryota; kingdom Metazoa; phylum Chordata; class Actinopteri; order Siluriformes; family Ariidae; genus Neoarius; species Neoarius graeffei. The sequence goes on along the minus strand of NC_083591.1, from coordinate 4,660,135 downwards.
TATGCTTTCTTCAGACAGTGTATGTGTTTAGTCTGTCTACTTTTAGTTTCTCCTCTAAGATAAATAATTCCGATTCACGTTCATCACACATACGACTTCTTTCACATACACCTCCTCAATCATAATGTAAATCGAGAGCAAATCCACAACCGTTACTGAGTCTCGACGAGTCTACAGGCTGGGCTAGAAAGAAATCAGCCTCACGTCTTATTGATTTATTCATTATGAAAAAAAGACATTGTATAAAAAGGATACAATAACATGATAATAAAAAATGGATAACACGATAAATTTGCAAGCACTTATTTCCATCGTGGTCCAAAAGGAGTTAGATGATCAACATGGGAACAGAAGTTAGAGTACACAATAACGAGTGGGGTTAAAAATTATCTCATCTCATCTCCTCTAGCTGCTTTATCCTTCTACAGGGTCACAGGCGAGCTGGAGCCTATCCCAGCTGACTACGGGCGAAAGGCGGGGTACACCCTGGACAAGTCGCCAGGTCATCACAGGGCTGACACACAGACACAGACAACCATTCACACTCACATTCACACCTACGCTCAATTTAGAGTCACCAGTTAACCTAACCTGCATGTCTTTGGACTGTGGGGGAAACCGGAGCACCCGGAGGAAACCCACGCAGACACGGGGAGAACATGCAAACTCCACACAGAAAGGCCCTCGCCGACCCCGGGGCTCGAACCCAGGACCTTCTTGCTGTGAGGCGACAGCGCTAACCACTACACCACCGTGCCGCCCGTTAAAAATTATATCGTTAACAAAAAAAAAGTACAATAAGTAAATGTTTCATACCGATTGAAGGCTCCTGAGAATAAAAACTATCGAATAAAAATCCTTTAATCTGACAAACTGAAGTCAAATTTTTTTATTATCAAAATTCTATTTCTCTCATTTTATTAAATACCGGAATGCATTTTTGATCGCTATTTTGTCGCTGCTATAGCAAGTTATGAGTGTTTGAAATATGCTCTGTAATATATCAGTCCAGATGTCAAAGCAATGGCCGTAAACGAGATTCGTTGAGACCTGTGCGAGACATCGTAGGATGGAAGTAAAATGTACAGCAGAAATCAAAGTGACCAACATCTGCCGATGTTGTCAAAAGACGTGCGCGCCCTCTTTCGAATGCTGATGTAATCAAGCCGGAAGTTTCATTTGTTTTAATAGCAATCAGGAAAGTTTGAAAAAAGTAGGCAGTAATCGTCATTTAAACTCGTTTTTGTGCAAAATTTCGTTTGGGAAGCAGTTTTCAAAATGGCGCCACTGACACCTGGCTGACACTTCACATTTTGAAGTCTCGCACAAGTCTCGTGAAGATCGCGCGGATAAGCGACGCCTGCCGTGGACCAAACGAACTAAATTCAACACGGCTAAAAACCAAATAGGCTGATAAGTATAATATTTAATTGCAATTAGTTGCCAATACGAGTCACGATATAAGGTTACTAAAACTGAAAACGTAATTGAATAACACCTTAATTAGGAAATAAAGCAAGTTTAAAAATGACTTATGTTCTCCTTTAAATAATAGTCATAAATGTTGATTCGTTGATCACTGCTTAATTAGCTGGAAGATTTAAAATAAGTTACATTTACAGGCTGAAGAGAGCATCTCATTCTCATTCCATTAATCCTGATTACGTCCAAACTTCTCTGCTATAATGCTAGTTAGCTTGCTAACATGAAGTAGGCCGGATTTCTTAATTCATATTAAACATTAAGCTAACCTGACAGGATTTTTTTTTTTAAATCAAATTTCTTGAGATTTTTTTGAAAAGATTTTCCATTTTCCAAGCTAACTTGCTAACATGATCTCGCATGGCATGATTTCTGACAGGATTTTCTCAATGTATGTTTATAAATGTATATAATATACACAACTCGATTAGCTAGCTTGCTAACATGAGCTTGCCTCATGATTTCTGAGAGGAATTGTGATATTTCTGAGGTCATGTGCATGAATTTTCATCATATTTTACTGCTCGGATCAACTTGACTGATAACAGATGCATGCATTATTATTATTATTATTATTATTATTATTATTATTATTATTATTATTTTAAGTATTACTATACTTGCTGATAGTTCTCAAGAACTGTATTTAGCTTGTATTCACTTGAAGAATCACATTTGGAAGTTCGTGACCATGTAGTATTGTAAATTTTATTACATTTACAAGGCTTCATTATGCAAGGTGTGTTTGTAAATAAATAAATACTATAATAACCAATTTTCCACTTCATAATGTGATGCATTGATGATGTGTTTGTGTACGTGGAGGTGACAGTGTTCATATATTAGACACAGAAAAACAACAGAAAGCAAACAACACCCATAAAACCTTGTTAGTCAAAGACAAAAGAAGCTTTAAGAAGACACAAGGCCGTTTTAGCATTCCTGTACAGACTCCTGATTACTTTGGCTTTGATGGACTTGGAATTTAAAACCAATTTGCTTTCGGTAATGAGAATCTCCATTAAAAAAGACTGCATCCTAATTGAGAGAGAGAGAGTGACGAAGGAAGGAAGGAAGGAAAAAGATGGGGATGGTGTAGTCAGAAGAAAAGAGTGTGGAAGGGTTGGTTGAGGGGGATAGGAATAGTGTGTGTGTGACTGACCAACACACACACACATTTGCACATTAATTACCCAGCAGGTGCTGGCGGTCCGTTTTAATGGGCTGAGCGAAAGGTCAACAGGGTTTAGCTGTCACTTCTTCTTTCACCACAGCGCTTTTGGTATTTCACAGTTTCACATTCTCATTTCACTACAGCAGCGTCTTATTAAGAGGTTAATGAACCCGTAGCTTCGAGAAGTTTGCAATCATGGTTACATTTTGGTACGGCAAAGTTGACCAATTACGCTTAATTGACTGAACTCTAGGTAAACAATACAGGTTCTAAAGTTTGTCAAAAGTCTTTTATTTATAGCAGTTAGCATCAATTTGGGGGTATTAGCGTTATAACTTAGCATCAGTTTGTGAGGCATTAACGTTAGAACTTGGAAGGTATTAGCGTTAGAACGTAGCTTCGGTTTGTGGGCATGACTGTTAGAACTTGGTCATAAGTATTAGAACTTAGTGTTGGTTTAGGAGCATTATCATTAGAACTTGGAGGGAATTAACGTTAGAACTTAGCTTTAGTTTGAGGGCATTAGCATTCCAACCTTAAGGGTTATTAGTGTTAGAAATTAGCACTGATTTGGGGGGCATTAGCATTAGACCTTAGCTTCAGTTTGTGGGCATGAGCTTTAGAACTTAAGGGTCATAAGCATTAGAACTTAGTGTCAGTTTGGGAATATTAGCATTAGAGCTTAGGTGGCATTAGTATGAAAACATAGCGTTTGTTTGGGGCATTAATGTTAGAACGTAGAGGGTATTAGTGTTAGAACTTAGCATAATTTTGGGACATTAGTGATGGAACGTAGGGGGCAAGAGCATTAGACTGGGAGCATTATCATTAGAACTTAGAGGGAATTAACGTTAAAACTTGGCTTCGGTTTGGGAGCATTAGCGTTACAACTTGGGGGACATTAACTTTAGACCTTAAGGGGTTTTAGTGTAAGAACTTAGTTTCAGTTTGTGGGCATGAGCTTTAGAACTTAAGGGTCATAAGCATTTTAGTGTGTGTCAGTTTGGGGATATGAGCATTACAGCTTAGAAGACAATAACGTTAAAGTTTTGGATCAGTTTGTGGGCAGTCATGTTAGAGCTTCGGTGACATTAGCGTGAGAACATAGCGTTGGTTTGGGGGCATTAGTATTAGAACTTGGAGGGTATTAGCGTTAGAACTAAGCATTATTTTGGGACATTAGTGATGGAACTGAGGAGGCAGTAGCATTAGGACGTAGCATTTGTTTCGGAGCATTATCATTAGAACTTAGAGGGAATTAGTGTTAGAACTTGGCTTTGCGTTGGGGGCATTAGCGTTAGAATTTAGGGGCATTAGTGCTAAAAATTAGCACTAATTTGGGGGCGTTAGCATTACAACTTAGCGTCATTCTTCAGTTTTATCAGTGTTATTGCTGTTGTACTTGAAAATCATCACCACTGGAATTCAGTTGTAGGCTCGAGGCCGCAGGTCAAATGCCGTAGCTAATCCCAGCCGTGCTGATGTTCTGTACCTCAGGCTCAGTGAATATCGGTGAATAATAACCTCAAGTTCATCTCGGATATTATTCATTCCCCTTTGGCGGATAATTGTTAAATATCAACACTCTTGGAACGCCGCTCAACCGATCAAATTAGTGCCCCGGAACTAACCGTTGTTAACTAACTGTTATGACTTTTGTATTTTTAAAGCATATATATGGCTTGTATATACACGACACTATCCTTCTTTAATTGACTTATATCTGTGCCCTTGTGACAAAAATACAAGACATTCTACATTTTTATTCAGTTGTCCAGGTCTGCAAAACCATGCCACTTGTTCACCATCAGTTTTATACTCAGTAACATGGCTGCATTGACGGGGATCATACGGTTCCATCCATATGATTGTATAACATTGAGACATTGATTAGCTACAGCACACACAGCCAGTATGTGTGTGTGTGTGTGTGTGTGTGTGTGTGTGTGTGTGTGTGTGTGTGTGTGTGTGTGTGAATGAAATCCAACACAGTTTTTTTCTTCACTAAGCCTTTTATTAAACTCTAGTCTTTGCCCCCCTGCAGGAAGCCTAATGGCCTTTTTCCTAACGCCGACGTTGATATTCATCATCATCCTCTTTATATGCCATTTTCAAACAACATATCACTTATTATTCTCTATTTTCTGCCTCGTTAGTTAGAGCTAATTTCCATTGTGTATGTACAGTTTGGCCTGTTCTGGTTGCCAAATGAATTAGAGTGGAGAACATCTTTCATTTAAAAAAAGCTACTAAAACAAACATGTTTGAAAACAACAGACAGTGAAGAATACTGTTGCACATTGAGGTCAAAATTAATTCAGGCAAAAACAAAACAATAAAAAAAAGTTAACAAAAGGAAAGTAAGGAAAAAGAAAAGAACTAAAAAGAAAACTACACTAATATATTATCAGATAGCGTAGTATCCGAAAGCACATACTGTAGGAGTATACGGACAGTGACAAATTAAAGGAAAACTATTAGCAGTTAGCTGTTTAAATCACATTCATGCTAGCTGGCTAATTTGGGTGTACTAGTACGATCAAGTTAGCTAACATAATTAGCATATGTCAATCATATTAAGTCACATGTATAAATGTTTAAACTATCTTGTAAATGCTAACTAGATGGCTAACATAAGCTAGCAGGATTTCTTCGACAGCTAACTTGTAAATTTCCTTAAATTTGATTGATAATGCTACATAGCTAGCTAAGTATTTAGCAAATTTAACCTGACAGGATTTCCAAGGAGATTTTCTATGTAAGAAATAAAAGTTCATAAACATCACCGCTAATGCTACCTAGATGGCTAACCTGACAGGATTTCAGTCAATTTAAGTCAAATTTAGAAATGTTCATAGTTTCGTTTGCTAGCTGACTAACATGAGCTAATCTGACAGAGAAGATTTTCATTAATGTTATGATTAAAGCTAGAGTTCTTGCTCACATGTAAGCAGGATAAAACTGAAAGAGTTTTTATGCTTTGTGAGAATAAAACGGTCGCATTTTGTGAATTTTACTGCTAATTACATAAGAAAAGCAAGATTTATTCACTAGCTGGATAAAATAAGCTAACCTAGGTTAGATAACTATAGCCAAAATGTGCTGAAATAAAGGATATCTGAGAGGATTTTTCAATCCTGTTCATTAATGTTACTGTCGAAGCAAGTGTGCTGTCTAACATGAGTGAACTTGGCAAGATATCTGAGAAAATTTCATCTTTAGGGGAAAAAATGCGGTAGTAAAATCATAAATTCAATTCTGGGTTTCACAGGAGGCCAGTGAAGAGTGAGATATTGAAAGAGGAAGATATTTTCCCTGTTTCTCCTGCCAATCAGGAATCCGGGAACTGCAGGAGCGACAGAGATGATTGACAGACTCCCACAGACCGACAACTCCAACAGTCAATACAGCTGTCAGAGTCAGGGAGGTGAAGGCTAGCATGCATCTCCCTCGATCCCAAATTTGCAGCACTGATTCACTGACCAAATCGAAAAATTCAAACGGAGCAAACTGCATTTATAAAATATTTATGGTCTGAATTTTGTCTGCTATTGCCAGGCACCACCCATGGCTGCTCCTTACAGCTTTCCAACCAGCATCCCGTGCAAAAAAAAAAAAATCATTCACATGACAACAAGATTTATCTCTGCATCTTGTTTGTGTTGACTTGTAGCGAGATATTCCCATCCGGACAGCACCGTTGTAATCACCATGGAGGCCAAACTCGTGTTTGCAAGCATGCAGCACTTAATATGACATATTACAGCAATTATATGACGCATTTTCCACTATTAATAATGCAAGTGCCATCCTGCAGCTCGGAGACACCCATCCATCAGGAACAAAGCAAACTCCCCACACCGCCAGAGGCAACTGCAGTGCCTGTGTTGCTGTCCGGCGATATTTCTAAAGCATAACACATCTCTTCTCTTCATTCTCAATCGCCTTCAGCCATTTTTCACAGCATCAGCAATTCTGTGCGCCTTTATCTTCTCAAGCCTGCCATTTAGCAAGCAAGGAGTGTTTCAGGAAATTGCAGGGGGTAGAAAATAAAAGACAATGGCAGAATGGCAGAACAGTTATACAGCAAGTTGAAAGGCCATTCTGAAAGGCAGATGAGGGCTCTCCCAGAGGCACGGAGTAACTGACTCAGTCTGTTTGCCCGTCTCAGCCAATTTCCATGTTCGTTATTTCTACAGAGTGTGAAAAAGCAACACCTGGAATTAGAGATGTGTCCTGACTCTTTCAGATCTACAAAAGGTGAACACTTCTGACCACTGTGCTGATGGATAAAGAGAGTGAGAACTTTGCTTTCAGTGCTTCAAAGGTTTCAGTTTCAGTTCCCCGAACTAACAAGCTCTGTCAGAATCTTTCTTTGTTCAGTTAGCAGAGGCAGCAACTTGCACTATAATATACAAAATACGGTGGTGTAGTGGTTAGCGCTGTCACCTCACAGCAAGAAGGTCTGGGTTCGAGCCCCGTGGCTGGTGAGGGCCTTTCTGTGTGGAGTTTACATGTTCTTTCTGTGTCCGTGTGGGTTTCCTCTGGGTGCTCTGGTTTCTCCCAAAGACCTGCAGGTTAGGTTAACTGGTGACTCTAAATTGACCGTAGGTGTGAGTGTGAATGGTTGTCTGTGTCTATGTGTCAGCCCTGTGATGACCTGGCGACTTGTCCAGGGTGTACCCTGCCTTTCGCCCGTAGTCAGCTGGGATAGGCTCCAGCTTGCCTGCGACCCTGTAGAACAGGATAAAGTGGCTAGAGATAATGAGATTTATATATATATATATATATATATATATATATATGATGTTCTTGATTCTCTGGTAGCACAGAGGATATTCTGTAATTGGTTTTGCTGTTTCCCATCCAGTTATTACGTTGTTTCAAAGGGTTGCAGTCTCATGGGGAAAAGGGAACTAGTTCCTGGCTTGAAGAGTGTAAGAGAAGCTCTGAAGCAGTTAATGGGCATGGGTCTAATATTTTTCCAGGCCACCCTGAAACCTTCCACCACTCCTTCATGGAATGGTCCTTCCCTGGCCCCACCCTGATAACCAGGTTCTACTTGGATAAAGATATGCATTCTAAAGATCTAAATTGCTTCTGATGGCATTTAATATATAGTTAAGCAAACCACCCACTATACTGGAGTCTAGTTTTCCCCAAGACTGCAACCTAAGACTAGATATTAATTATTTTTAGTTATGGTTGGGTTCTTGCCTGAACTGATAATCACATCATCAGTTTTTCTCTGGCTAATCAGACACAAGGTACACCACCACTCTTACCAGAGCAGTTGGTAGTTAGGCACCTTGCTCAAGGGCACTTGACCCAGTTCTGCTGGTTTAGGGAATCAAACCAGTGACTTTTTAGCCCCAAAGCTGTTTCTCTATCCATTTGGCCATGGCTTCTCCCAGATATTAATAGAAGATATTAAGGAAAATGCATGCATTAAAGTCTGGCTTTAAATCCTGTAAACCAGTGAGAAAGGTTATGTGGAACTACTTTCCAAGCCAAAGGAAAATTTCTGGACCCTTGAGGAAATAGTATTTTAAACAAAAGTTTAATAAATATACAATTAGTACCATGAGTCAGTCATTTAAGTCAAGTCCAGAGTACCAAGCTATAGAATCTGAGTTGTGTCCCAAGATGTAGAGGTTGGCTCATAACTGGGTCATGAATTGGCAGCCTTCGTATCAGTCATGTCCAGAGTCACAAGTCATCAATTCTGAGTCACTTCCAGACTCTCAAGCAGTGAAGTCCCAAGTCACAGACTTGAAGTCACGTCCAGGGTCCCAAACTGTAGAGTCTGAGTCACATCCAGAGTCCCAAATTATAGAGGCATAGTCCTAAGCCATTGAGTCCAAATTACTCCAGAGTCCCCAGTCACAGAATCCGAGTCACACAAGTGTCCAAAACGATCGTCTATATCATCTGAGTCTGAATCACTTCCCAAAGCCATAAGATCCAAGTCACTTCCAGAATCCCCAGCAGTAAAGTCCAAGCCATGTCCAAAGTCCCAAGTCACAGACTCTGAGTCATGTCCAGGGTCCCAAACTAGAGAGTCCAAGTCAAATCCAGAGTCCCCAGCAATCGAGTCTGAGTTGTGACTCAACTTCCAAGCTATAGAGTATGAGTCACATCCAGAGTCCAAAATTATAAAGTCTGAAGGCCAATTTATGCTGACAACCCAGTCCTCGCAGATAGCATCGCAGACAGTGTCTGCGTAGCCCCCCCACCTTCGCAGACGCTCTGCGCGCACCTCCCAAAAATTGTGACCACCGCAGAAGCCTCGCAGACAGCTCTGCAGACAAGAGGGCTCTGATTGGTCCACTCTACATCCGCTGTACACGCACTTCCGCTTCCCTACTTTCCCGGTTTGTTTTGTTTTCACGACCGGCATTTTTAAAAACACGAGCGAAGATGGAGCAGCATGAAGAGCGGTTGATTGAGGAAGTACGTACATCTATACGACTCCAGTTCTAGTCATTATAAAAAAAAAAGTTCTAGTCATTATAAGTAACCGGAGGATAAACACTCCACTTACCACACCCACCAGCTACTCCTAGCGACTTCGCGCCCCCTTGCGTTGTGCCGGTGAATAACATCGCGCACGCCTTTACTCCCCGCTCAACAATAAATTACAACTGTCTGCGAAAAGCTATCTGCGAAAGCCTTGTCGCACGAGCATGCAGAGGCCTTGAGTCATGTGCAGAGTCCCAAGCCATTGAGTCCAAATTATTCCAGAGTCCACAATCACAGAATCTGAGTCATACAAGTGTCCAAAACAATAGAGTCCAAATGGCCTCTGAATCCATGTCACTTCCAGAGCTCCAAGCTGTTGAGTCCCAAGCCATAGTGTCCAAGTCATGTCCAGAGTCTCAAGTCATAGAGTGAGTCACATACAGATTCCCCAGTCATTGAGTGCGGCTCGCATCCGGAGTCCCAAGACATAGAGAGTTCTCCAGGTCACATTGCTAGCAAATTTTTTATTTTTTTTAAGTTGATTAAGGAAGGGACGGCACGGTGGTGTAGTGGTTAGCACTGTCACCTCACAGCAAGAAGGTCCTGGGTTCGAGCCCAGCAGTTGGCGAGGGCCTTTCTGTGTGGAGTTTGCATGTTCTTCCCGTGTCTGCATGGGTTTCTTCCGGTTGCTCCGTTTTCCCCCACAGTCCAAAGACACGCAGGTTTGGTTAATTGGTGGCTCTAAATTGACCGTGAGTGTGAATGGTTGTTTGTCTCTGTGTCAGCCCTGCAATGACCTGGTGACTTGTCCAGGGTGTACCCTGCCTCTCGCCCATAGTCAGCTGGGATGGGCTCCAGCTTGCCTGCAACCCTGTAGAACAAGATAAGCGGCTAGAGATACTGGATGGATGATTAAGGAAATGCCTGTGATAATCATATCTATCTACAGATAATAATTATCACCTGAAAGGCATGAACAAGATTTGAATCTAATTGCCTTAGGTCTTGCAGGTGCTGATACATGATGCATATGGTCCACAATCTTGCTGCATGTCATGAAACGTAAACCCAGTCCTTGGTGGGTTGTTTTTTAGTTTGTTTTTTTGTCATCAGTCAAGCTGAAGTGGTATAAAGGACTCTTGAGTTGAAGTGTTATTAATAATTGGCATGGTAAGTCAGTGCAACTTGTTGCCATTCCTGCTTTTAAATTTGGAAAAGCAAATTTATCTTATAAACAGACCAGAAAAAAACACAACTATAAAAGCACTATGATAAATGTGTGGGTGTGATGAGAAGATATCAGACTTTTCAAACATGAAGGCTCCCTGGTGAAAGTGCTCAGCATGCTGCTATCAGTAATCCATTGCTGTTTATCTGCTGAACAGCTTATTTAACAAGGTCAATATTGAGTTAGGGTGCAAAATGGCCGACTTTTGAAACCGTTTGGTAAAATTGGAATTTGATGAAAATGCAAAGGACTAATTTAGCCACATTATTGTTGTTAGAACAACAATATTTGGAGATTTGGAAATGTGCAATTTCATGTAGCATTTTAAGCGAATGTACATTTTCACCATGCTTCTTGTGTTCTGGATGCATGTAAGCCTAGCCCAAGGCTGGTGTGATGAAACTGGCTTTCCAGTACTGACAGAATGGGAGATTTACTGCAGATGAGAAGCTGGCTGCACTGGGAATGCACCGCATCATCCTCAGCAAACAGAATAAGTGCTTTAGCTGAGCCACTGAAGCTGTGCCATGCGCCCGCAGCCCGTTCTTGTGCTGTACCACTCTGCTTTATAATTTGGGCATTTGAGGTGGGATATGAGTAGGTAGGCAAACAAAAGAGGAGCTGAATATTAAACAGTTATCTGGCTGCTACATTTGGCCAGGGCCACCATAATCCCCCAAGTGTTAAAGTGTTCTTCCATTGTTATGAGACTCTAAGAAGGACATAATCAGCTGTGTTCCTTCATTTGTGCCTGCTAAGTGCTGCTCTAACAAGCCAAAACCAGGACTGGAAGATTTGCATGAACCCAGTTTTACTTTCCTCTTCAGAAATCTACCACATTGTGTTATCTGTCCATGGAAAGCTTTGGAATAAATAACAGGAAGTACTTGACATCACCAGAGGTGGAAATTAGTCTTTACTACACTTAAGTATGTATTGCGAGTTGGTCTAATAGTTAGCATCTTTTGACTGGGAGACCATGAGTTCTACTCGAAGGTCAGATCATCGTACCAAAGACCATCATAAAAATGGTACCTACTATCATCTGGCGAGGCACCACAATACAGATGCGAGTAGGGAGTCTTGCAGTTACCAGTGGCCCAGCCTCCCACTGTAACCCTAGCTATAGAAATGGAGATAGGTGATGCCCAATAGGACGAGAGACTGCCTGGGAAGACCAGGTCCTGACATGGGAAGGACTTTGACACTTAAGTATATTTATATTGAATTTTAGCACTTTTGATAACTGTTGCTGAAATATTTTTCTATGACAAACCATGTTTTTCTCCTTCTATTTTTCGTTCAACCTTATAAGTGAGGATGATATCAACAATCACGAGTCAAACAAATATTTGTCTGGCTAAGAGTCCAGTTCCATTTCATCTATTAAATATATTAGAATCACTTTCTAATATATGGAAAATATCCATGCTCTAGACCAGGGCTGGGTGGCACGGTGGTGTAGTGGTTAGCACTGTCGCCTCACAGTAAGAAGGTCCTGGGTTTGAAGACCAGCAACTGGTAAGGGTTTTTCTGTGTGGAGTTTACATGTTCTGTCTGTGTGGGTTTCCTACAGGTGCTCTGGTTTCCCCCAAAAGCATGCAGGTTAGGATAATTGGTGGCTCTAAATTGACTGTAGGTGTGAATGGTTGTTTGTCTCTGTATCAGCCCTGTGATAACCTGGTGACTTGTTCAGGGTGTACCCTGCCTCTCACCCATAGTCAGCTGGGGTAGGCTCCAGCTTGCCTATGACCCTGTAGAACAGGATAAGCAGCTACAGATAATGGATAGACCAGGGGTTCTCAACCTTTTCTACTGTAAGGCCCACCTATTCATACTTGTAAGGAGTCGGGGCCCATTAAAAAAGATCCCCAGTTATTTTGGCTCATCTATTCTATTAGAATCTAATAATCTATTATAAAGTGTATTAATAGGATGTGACATCACTCCCTGTTATAGATGGGAGACCAGGAATTAATTAAGTAAATACAATAAAACCAAACTGTTTTTAATTGTAGGTTTTGTATTTAAAACTATATGGATGTGCCAGAAGCCAACATAATACCATGCATGCAGGTCATTCTCAGCCAAAAGGGATCAATGATCCAAAAGTGGAGTCTGGGTGATTAACGCAAGAACTTATTGCCATGTTTGTGTACAGCAAACAAGCAAGTTATTAAAACCAAGAAGTACACTCAAAAGAAGTGGATATAGGAACCATTCAGTGGGATTAGATCCTTACATGCTAACAAAGAAGGATTTTTCCTACGAGTTGGAAAATGATCCATCTGTTGAACATCCACCCCCGACATCTCAAACTACCTGGTGCTGCAGACATTCTACACAGACACAGAAATGAAAACCTGGAGGAGCATGGAGGAGGACAATGTTTTATATGTGGCTGGGTTAAAGATCTGGGGATCAAGACACTACAAGATAGACGGCAGGAGACGGATCTAAGTTCAGGAAGAGTGTTTATTAGCAGGCGTGATATTTACTAAAATGAAAGCAAAACAGAGAGCAGAATCATAAAGCAGAGTATTTAAACAGTGTTATAAACATGGCTAGAAACAAACGTGACAATGATAATACTTTACGACAATGAAAATCTGCGAGTGCTGGTTGCGCTCAAATCAGTGTCAGGTGTTTCCCATAATGACAGCCGCTCGAGCTGCGCCAGACTCAAGTGTGCGAAGGCGTGACAGTTAAGTGTTCTCATGCTGTGTGACCACAACTTTTAGCTCATGTGTCTATCACCAAGCAGCACCACCAAAATGCCTCATTTTCATCGATAACCCATCGCAAAGCATCACAAGCTCTAGTGTGACTGTAGCTTAATGAGGCGGATGTGATGTCAGATGCAAAACAGCAATCGTACCCTACTACGAGTAAAAAATTAGCTTCAACTTGGGGGAAAAAAAAAATCGCAGCCCACTAGAGAGTGCTTAGTGGGCCACGGCGCAGTGGTTGAGAAACACTGTTCTCGAATACTTCTGCTCTAGAATCACTTTCTAAAGAATACTAACCCCGTCCATTCCAACCAGCATTGTACATATTGCTCCAAATTTGCAAGCAAGAGATGTTGTAAAAAAAAATTTTTTTTTTTACTTCTTAATATTAAATGCTTGAGTATATTTCAGGATGGTCCATTTTTAACTTTCATTCAAGTATAATGCTGACACATTTTCTTCAGTAAGATTTTCAAAACTATCCCCAATAATTAATTATAGTCTTATTCCCTGTACTTTCTTTTTCACCCCTACTGTGTAACAGAAATCATTTAAACACCCTATTGTGCAGTAAAAAAAAAAAAGCTTAAAAACCCTTCCACAGCAGAAATTAAAAATATGATTTCAAGGGACTTGCCATGTTCATCCTAATGTACTAGTAGTATTCATGAGATAGTCGGAAAAGTCTGGATATGTTACAGTGCCAACAAATTATTTGATATGGTTTAGGACTCAGTGAAATCTAATAAATTGTAAAGTTCATCCTGCCCATGTCTTGATTCTCATTTCACTCAATTGTTTTGAAATTCATGACTTGGGCTTATTCCAGTACCGATCTTGTTATCTCCTACAATATCGACTGACAAACTGTGAAGGTTAAATGCACACAAACACTGATAATGCTTTAAGATTGTTGTGAGATGCTCGACCTACGGCATTAGTAACTGTGAAAAGCACTGAGGCAGGTTTTAGATCTCGGTTAAATCGCTCTGAAATGGGGCTCTGACCTCATATCATGCCTGGTGCTTTTTATTGGATGCCCTTTCTCAACACACAGCCGGACCACGTAATGCCACCAGATTTATTCAACAATGAAGCATGTAATGCAGTTTATGGCTGGTTTATTAAACGTGCCTTTTGAAAAGGTTAAGGATGGTAATGGCCTGGTTCTCAGAGAGTCACGTGGTTCTACTGTGCTGTTTACTGCCATGTAGAAACCTTACACATCCTCAGGTCTTGACACACTGTTAGGGCATCTGTGGCAGTAAACGAGTTAATGAACCTAACATGGATTTCCTAGACAGTGAACATGCTGATAGTGTCACAGAAAGGTCAGCTTAGTCTTTAAAATTTATATTCGAATCATTCTTTTGCATTTTATGGTGTTGAGGTGGTACGTTTCAAATACCAAGCAGGGGAAGCCATGGCCTAATGGTTAGAGATGCAGGTTGCCAATTCAAATCCCTGGACTAGCAGGAATGGCTGCAGTGTCCTTGAGCAGAGCACCTCACCCCCAATGCCAAAATGTAAGCATTTTAGGAGTTCCAGATATAAACAGGAACAAGAAGAATGTTTTTTTTTCTTTTGGTATTTACAAAAGATGAGATCAATAGTGCCACCCAAACTTTGCTTTCTAATGGGTAATGGTTTTATATGATGGCATGGAGAACACCAAGGAAATCTACATAGACATGGGGAGAACACATAATGTGAAACTTCAAACAGATGATCATCTTCTTCTTCTTTGCCATAGCAGATAATGTCCCTCCATCTCCTCCTGTCCTCTGAGTCTTCTTCTGTTGCACCAACCATCCTCATGTCTTCCTTTGGTCTTCATCTTTTCCTCCTACCTGGCAACTCCATCTCCAGCTTTCTTTTCCCAATATACCCTGGCTCTCTCCTTTGTATGTGTCCAAACCATCTCAATCTCATCTCTTTCACTTTGTGGATGTCTTGGAGACAAAGTCCGAGAGGCAAGACTGAGATGGTTTGGGCATGAACCAGGGAGAAGAGATCCAGGGAAAAGAATGATGGAGATGGAGTTGCCAGGTAGAAGGAAAAGACAAAGACCAAAGATGAGATTTATGGATGTGGTGAAGGTGGACATAAGGATGTTGGTGCAACAGAAGAAGATACAAAGGATAGGAGGAGATGGAGGGACCTTAGCCGCTGTGGTGACCCCTAATGGGAAAAGCCAGAAGAAGAAGAAGAAGAAACTCCAAACAAATGATGCGGTTACAGCTACTAGCTAGCATCCAAGATCCAAGTTACTCCTGGATGACATGATAAAGACTTAAAACCCTTAATAAATATTCAATAGTCAGAAACTCTCATGATTGTCTTGCTTGTATTCCTACTGTTTATGCAATTACGAGTTTACTGTTTGTCCATAGGCTGTAAAAAAGCAACAGGGGAGAATGTAAGGCCTCCTCTTCGTGCTGTAGCACCAGTTGACCTGAGGTCAGGTGCTAAATCACTGTTATTGAGTCAGTAAAAGCGGATCACTCCAGGGCAGGAGGCTGCATCTTCGACTCTTCAGCAACCCTCTCGATTTTCTTCCTCCTCTTGGACTGCCATCGTGGGTGTACAGTTCCGTACTTTTCTTCAGCAGCCTGTTAGCTTTTAGGACTCCTGTTACAAGCACAACTAAAGCCTAAGGGTGCTTCTTGCAGAATCTATATTTATTTATATAGAACAGAAGCTGCTGGAGTGCAGTTTGAGATTTTTTGTATGAATTTAGCCTTGAAGTTTTAGCATTTTGAACAAAAATTTTCCTGCTTTTTCTTTCTTTCTTTCTGTGTTCGATCACCTCCAAATGTGTCATTTTAAATCAATGGAAAAATCTTTGTTGAATAACATTTTCTTATTTTTATTATCAAGCAGTGAAGGATCAGTGGTTAAGAGCTTTGGGTTTTAAGAAACCAAATCCTAGCACAGTCAAGCTGCTACTTTTGGGCCCTCAGTCAATGTCCTTAACTCTCAAAGCACTCATTTGTTTATTGCTCTAGATCATCTTCAGAGCTGGCGGCACGGTGGTGTAGTGGTTAGCGCTGTCGCCTCACAGCAAGAAGGTCCGGGTTCGAGCCCCGTGGCCAGCGAGGGCCTTTCTGTGCGGAGTTTGCATGTTGTCCGCGTGGGTTTCCTCCGGGTGCTCCGGTTTCCCCCAAAGACATGCAGGTTAGGTTAACTGGTGACTCTAAATTGAGCGTAGGTGTGAGTGCGAATGGTTGTCTGTGTCTATGTGTCAGCCCTGTGATGACCTGGCAACTTGTCCAGCGTGTACCCTGCCTTTTGCCCGTAGTCAGCTGGGATAGGCTCCAGCTCGCCTGCGACCCTGAGGAACAGGATATAGCGGCTAGAAATAATGAGATGAGATGAGCTCTTCAGAGCTGTTGGTGGGTCTTGGCCAGGGGTATTCAACTAATATTACAGAATATTTAATGTAAGATCTGGAGAAGAAATTAACAACAGTTATCTTTTAATGCTGAACCTTAAGTGATTAGTTCACAGTGATTAATACAACTATTTGAAGTGCTGTAGTTATCCCCCACCCAAACGAAGTTTGGCGGGGGATATAGAAACGGGTTCCATCTGTCTCATCACTTTTTCATTTCCGGACCATATCTTTAAAACTACTGAATAGCAAAACAGAATACATGTGCATCAATGAGAATGGGGATGAGAGTGTAGTGAAGATGCAAGAAGTAGACATAAAGAAATTTGGTGAATTCAACTACCTGGGGTCAACTGTGCAGGAAAATGGGGGCTGCGATAGTGAGGTGAGAAAGAGAGTGCAGGCAGGGTGGAGCAGTTGGAGAAGGATTTCAGGAGTCATTTGTGATCAGAACGTCCCAGCAAAAGTGAAAGGTAAGATGTATAAGACAGTAGTGAGACCAGCTGTGATGTACGGATTGGAGACCATACCCTTAACGAAGAGACAGGAGGCAAAGTTGAAGGTGGCGGAGTTGAGGATGTTAAGGTTTGCGATGGGAGGTTGGACAGGATAAGGAATGAGCACATCAGAGGGACAGCACATGTGGAGAGCTTGGGAATGAAGCTAAGAGAGATGAGACTGAGATGGTCTGGGCACATCCTGAGAAGAGATGCAGAGCATGTTGGAAGGAGAATGTTGAGGATGGAGCTGCCAGGCACACGAAAATGAGGAAGGCCAAAGAGGAGATACATGGATGTGGTGAGAGAGGACATGAAAGTGGGAGGTGTGGTAGAGAAGGATGCAGAAGACAGGGAGCAATGGAGATGAAAGATCTGCTGTGGCGACCCCTAATCAGGAGCAGCCAAAAGAAGAAGATCTTTAAAATTACTGAAGATATCTTCATGAAACTTTGTGTATATATATATATATATATATATATATATATATATATATATATATATATATATATATCAAGCAATATGTGAACTGGTGCCTTTTGTTATTTTGGATTTTTGAAAAAAAAAAGATTTTTCAAATTTTTACATAAAAAATAGATTTTGGGGCAGCATGGTGGTGTAGTGGTTAGCGCTGTCGCCTCACAGCAAGAAGGTCTGGGTTCGAGCCCCGTGGCCGGCGAGGGCCTTTCTGTGCGGAGTTTGCATGTTCTCCCCGTGTCCGCGTGGGTTTCCTCCGGGTGCTCCGGTTTCCCCCACAGTCCAAAGACATGCAGGTTAGGTTAACTGGTGACTCTAAATTGAGCGTAGGTGTGAATGTGAGTGTGAATGGTTGTCTGTGTCTATGTGTCAGCCCTGTGATGACCTGGCGACTTGTCCAGGGTGTACCCCGCCTTTCACCCGTAGTCAGCTGGGATAGGCTCCAGCTTGCCTGCGACCCTGTAGAACAGGATAAAGCGGCTAGAGATAATGAGATGAGATGAAATAGATTTTGACTTTGTTTCTAAGAGCAATGTTCATTTCTGGAGCATATACCCAAAACTATTCATGATACGGATTTGAAATTTGGTATACATGTTAACAAGGTGATGTAGATGTGCCTTTTCATACTAAGAAGTTTGAGAAATTTTAATTTTTCATGTTTCCATGGAAACAATTTCAGACTTAGTCTCTCAGGTTAGTCTTAGGGGTAGGTTTTGTTTTCGGAGCAGAACTTGAAAACTATGAGTGGTATGGTCTTGAAAGTTGGTATATATGTTGCTTAAGTAATGGATATGTGCCTTTTGATACTAAGAAATGTGAAAAATTTTAATTTTTATCTCACCTGGACCAAAGATCTGGTGGGTTTATGCCATGAGCTGCTGAGGTCAGTGTAAAGAGGTAGGTTTGGTTTCCTGCAGCAGAACTTGAAAAATGCGTCAAATAATATCTTGAAATGTGGTATATAGTTGGTATATAGGGTGGGGGGATATAGATGACTCTGTCTTCTTGTTATATTTTCTTTCGTAGTGGCACATCACATGACAACTTTTGACGAATGCCAGAGACTCTGAACAGATGAAAGACATTGATTTGGATCTGGAAGATGGGGGAATAAACAAATACTTCTCAATCCAATCATTTTTAAATATTCTTTGTTTATTGCTGGCTTTTCTTTTTAAAAAATCCATGTCGTCAGTTTGCTAATCAAACCAGAGATGGTAAGAAAGACAGAAAAGTGTTCAGCCCTGTGGCTTCCTAGTCCAATGAACTTTAGCTAAATAACTGACATGAATGCATATGATGTGGCTGCTGCAGAAGACATACTGGTTCATATTTAGTAAACCGGAGTCGCTGAAAATATGAAATATAATATTATTCTATCCACATTCACTGGATATGAGCAATCGTGTGCTCTGACTGGCTACTCTATTACTAGACTATCCACTCATATACCGTGAGTAGAGAAAAACAAAATGGTGGAGCGTGTTGCTGAACCAACCGAAGACGAAATAAAAACTCTACTTGAAAACAAAATCTCAAAAAATGTTATTAAGTATTTAAAAGAAACACAAATGGGTCAATCCATGTGAAATCACCAGAGGCCTCGCCACTGACCATCTCAGATTTGCTTCATACTTTCTGGAAATATTGTCAGTGTACCCAATAAATAGTGTACAAAATTTTAGGCTTGTACCTTCATTAGTTTCTGAGATATAGGGGCTTTAAAAAAGGGGCGTGGCCCCAATTTCACTGTTGAAACGCGTGCTACAGAAAACAGACCTAATCTTCATAAGTCATTACTTTTAAATTATTCATGCAAGATAAGTGAAATTTTCAAGGATTGTTCTTCAATGCCAGACGCCTTTTAAATACTAAAATAGAAAGTTCACAGTTCAATATTTGCCAAGTTATGGCTTGCTGAAAATCATAAAAAAAAGCCTTCTATCATGCTTTGGAGCTACTTTGACCCCCCATATCTCCACATTAAAGCACACCAGATCTTTCAAATTTTCTTATTTATTACTCATGTTATAGTACTCTTTAGGCAACTAGGTATGTCTTCAAAAGAAATCAAACTTTCTGATTTATTAGGCTTTAAAATAAAAAAAAAACATTTTGCGCCTATAATTCAAATGCATATTACAAATGTATGAAAAGGTTTACCATAAAAACAATTATACCACTGGAAAGAGGTTGTTTTGATTAGCAAATGCACAAAATATGAAGTTGGTACCCTAAACCAAACTATAAATATTAAGGTATCAAGTACAGCATGTTTTACAATAGACAGAAATGCTGGTTTAAGGCATATAATCTACTAGCGGACAAACTAGCAAAACATCATTTCATTGCCAAACACCAAGGTGGATGTTTGAAGAACTTGAAGGAAAATCTGTCAGCGGATGGATGTATTATGCTTTTGGATTTTGCCGAAAACTATTTTCTGTGTACAGGATTCTGCCCAGGGATACCACTGGGACAACAGCCAATGCACTCTTCATCCATTTGCAGTGTACATTAGAGCAAAGAATGAAGATGGTACAAAAGTAACAAAATGCATCTCTATCTGCATAATAAGTGACCGCCTTAAGCATAATACAGTGGCCGTGCATGCATTCTTAAAAAAGGTTTTACCATATGTATGCCATTGACATCCCCATCTGAAAAAGGTAATTTACTTCAGTGATGGATCAGCAGCCCAATACAAAAACTATAAAAATTTCACAAATCTAATAAAGCATGCAGACGATTTTGGACTTTTGGCAGAATGGCATTTCTTTGCCACTTCTCATAGTAAATCATCCTGTGATGGTATTGGAGACACTGTAAAGCGGTCAGCAGCTCGAGCTAGCTTACAGGCAGTCACAAGTGATCACATACTAACCCCATCTGATCTGTTTTTGTGGGCAGAAAAACATCAAGAACATCATTTTCATCCGGGTTGGTACAAGGGAAGTTATGGAGAGTGGAAAAGCATTGGAGACAAGATTTTCAAGGTCAGCTACTATTCCTGGAACAGGAGACAACCACTCATTCGTTCCAATCATGTCCAACCAGCTGCAGGTCAGCAGGGTGTCAGGTGGTCCTAGCTTCATTGTGGATATGAGTGGGAATCGGCCACAAGTAATGCATAAAACCCCTGTTAAATCAGCAGTCTCTCTGGCAGAGACAATTCCTGGTAAATATGTTGTATGTTTGTATGACAGACAGCGGTGGATAGGCAACATTCGTGCATTATCAGAGGAGGAACAAGATGTACAAGTAATATTTATGCATCCTCATGGTCCCTCTCAGACTTACAGCTGGCCCAGGAGAGAGGATAATTGTTGGGTCCCTCTGGTGCATGTCATGAAAATCATTGATGCCCCACTTACATCAACTGGCAGGCAGTATAAATTTCCATCTGACGTGGAAAAGCAAATCAATACACTGTTTAAGCTCTTCAAATAAAGTATTTTTAGGGTTGTTATTTTTCCTACTACTGTAGGTTTGTAATTGTATTGTAATGTGCTTAAAACAAGATTTCCGTCTATCGTAAAACATGCCGTATTGATACCTTAATATTTATAGTTTGGTTTAGGGTACCAACTTTATATTTTGTGCATTTGCTAATCAAAACAAGCTCTTTCCAGTGGTATAACTGTTTTTATGGTAGACCTTGTCATACATTTGTAATATGCATTTGAATTATAGGCGCAAAATTTTATTTTTTTTAAGCCTAATAAATCAGAAAGTTTGATTTCTTTTGAACACATACCTAGTTGCCTAAAGAGTACTATAACATGAGAAATAAATAAGAAAATTTGAAAGATCTGGTGGGCTTTAATGTGGAGATATGGGGGGTCAAAGTTGCTCCAAAGCACGATAGAAGACTTTTTTTATGATTTTCAGCAAGCCATAACTTGGCAAATATTGAACTGTGAACTTTCTATTTTAGTATTTAAAAGGCGTCTGGCATTGAAGAACAATCCTTGAAAATTTCATGTATCTTGCATGTATAGTTTAAAAGTAATGACTTATGGAAGTTAGGTCTGTTTTCTGTAGCACATGTTTCAACAGTGAAATTGGGGCCACACCCCTTTTTTAAAGCCCCTATATCTCAGAAACTAATGCCGCTTTTCCACTACCAACGCGGCTGAGTTGGGCTGAGCCGTGCCGTGCTGAGTTGGGCTGAGTCGAGCTGAGTAGGCGGGGCTGTTGGAGTTGCATTTCGACTACAACCGCGCTGAACCATGCTGGCTGGAAGTGGGTGGACACATTGGGTGGAGTTAGCGAAAGTGGGTGGACGTCACGTGATGTCGTTAGGTGGCGCAAACAGTGACATCAGTGACCTTTTAAGCGGTAGTCTCACGACCAGGATAGTAAACAATAAACATGGAGTCATTAGTGTTGCTGGTCTTGGTGCTGTGGCTTGTTGTCACCGACAACACCAACAGATACTGGCAAGAGCGTATAGATGAGGCGAGGCGCATAAGGCTTCAGAAATTCTCGTAATTCGTAATTCTTCTTCTTCCGGGTTTACAGTGTTTACAGATCCCAGCGTGCTCACGGGGCGTGTGGGCATGTGAGGACACTCCTCCTCACCAATCAGTGCACAGGGGAGTGTCTCCTCATGCCCCTAGCCCCATTCGGCTCGGTTTGGCTCGCTTCAGCCCTACTCCAAAACTGTGCGAGTTTTGGGTGCTGAGCAGGGCTGAAGCGAGCTGAGTCGTGCTGCTCTAAGGTAGTCGAAACGCGAGCCGTGTCGGGCTGAAGTGAGCTGAAGCGAGCTGCGAAAGGGTAGTGGAAAAGGGCCATAATGAAGGTACAAGCCTAAAATTTTGTACACTATTTATTGGGCACACTGACAATATTTCCAGAAAGTATGAAGCAAATCTGAGATGGTCAGTGGCGAACATTTTTCTAAATCTGGTGATTTGGGGCGGAATTACCCAAATAGCTAAAAGAATATAGGTTTTTTTCTCCCCCAATGGCTTCTGATCCACACTCCAGCCCAGTCAGTGGCAGTAATGCACCTTTAAGTTGGTTCGCCAACCGCAAAAAACCCTAAAGAAGAAGAAGACCCCAAAATATGGAAAAAAAGTATTTGATGGTAAGAACATATCTTTTTTTTCAAGAATTATTATTATTATTATTATTATTATTATTATTATTATTATAGCATTTTTCATAAATTGCTCCTGTCATTTCACCTGTTTGTTTACATTCTAAGCAGAAATGATTTCGTCAGACATTTCATATAAAGTTTTTATTGATCGAATTTGCAAAAAATAAAAATGCTCCGTTTCTCAAAATAGGGTGAATGTGGATCGAATAAAACAGTTATTCCACTCAATCTTGGTGCTACGCACCTCGTCGACTATCAGCTCATGTACGACTGGATTTTGTGGAATAACTGTTAAATATATCGCTGAAATAAGTCTGCTTGCATTTCTCACGTGGGATGGACAAATCAGGACCCGAGCAGATTGCAAGTCAGTTTTGAGGAGCAACAGGTTGAGTAGGTGGCAAAACAAATCTGACTTTTACAGAATAACTATTTTCATTAGATATGCATGATTAAATGAAACAAGCTCCAATCTGGTTCATAAATTTCCCGGTGGAACAAATGGTCTGGCATTCAATCCACTTTCCCAAATCCTGTCACCTGCTGCATTTCACACATGAACCCAATATACGGTCTGACTTTTGGTAGGAACTATTTTTTATTAAACGTATTTTAAATAAATACTGTAGTTTTAAATAAATATGGATGCTGGACAATCTTTCTAGAATCAGGTACAGTACATGAAGCAAAACGGACCAAAAAAAAAAAACTGTTATCTGACTCTAATGCAAGCACGACATTGAAACACTTCACATTGAGTAAAAAATGTTGATGGTGGTCAAACTTCAATAATATTTTTTTCAATAATGAGATGAGAGGATGCTACATAGCTGAATCACTCATAGCCAAAATCTTAGTCAAAGACTTTCTGCCTTGTGTCAATGACACAAACACCTTTGCCCTCATAAAAATTCAGAGGATCCATGTAAATGCAATGATATGCAAATTAAAACACCCTTTTTTTCCTCCGAGCTCACCTCCTACCCCCCTCTCAACGCTACACTGGTTACATCATAGCTTACATCATGTCCTAATTCATTAGGATTAATCTGAAATGTGAAAACACTGTTTTTAACAGTAAAAAAACCCCTACAGTTGTCCTTATTAGTATACACTTATGGCCACTTTAATGGGAACTTGTTGTTGATTCTAAGATCCCTGTTCTTGGCCGCAGGAGTGGAACCCGATGTGTTCTTCTGTTTGCTGTTGCATGTTGAGATGATTTTCTGCTCACTACGGTTGTAAAGAGTGATTATATGAGTTATTATATCCTTCTTGGCAAAAAAAAAAAATCTCGACCCAATCTGTCCATTTTCCTCTGATCTCTCTTATCAACAAGGCGTTTGTTTCCACCCACAGAACTGTCGCTCGCTCACTCACTTAGTGTTTTTTGTTTCTTGCACCATTCTGTGTAAACTCTAGAGACTGTTGTGTGTGAAAACCCCAGGAGATCAGCAGGTTCTGAAATATTCAAACTGGTATCTGGTTATTTAGTACAAAAGTCTTTTATCACAAGTTCTAAAGTCTCTGAGCACAACTCTATGTTCTTTAGCACAACTCTGGATTATGGTCACAATAATCAAAAAAAAAAAGACAAGTCTCGAAGCTGTGGCTAGTTAGCAAATTGTAAATAATAAATATGATATAATTTAAGCTTAGGACTTTAATAAAGATAAAACAAACCAGTTGGTTGTAGTGGTGTACTGTGTCAGGGTACCTGCTGTGTTAAAGGAGAACTGAAGTCATTTTTAAACTTGCTTTATTTCTTAATTAACGTGTTATTCAATTACATGTTCAGTTTTAGTAACCTTACGGTGGCGGCACGGTGGTGTAGTGGTTAGCGCTGTTGCCTCACAGCAAGAAGGTCTGGGTTCGAGCCCCGGGGCCGGCGAGGGCCTTTCTGTGCGGAGTTTGCATGTTCTCCCCGTGTCCGCGTGGGTTTCCTCCAGGTGCTCCGGTTTCCCCCACAGTCCAAAGGCATGCAGGTTAGGTTAACTGGTGACTCTAAATTGAGCGTAGGTGTGAATGAGAGTGTGAATGGTTGTCTGTGTCTATGTGTCAGCCCTGTGATGACCTGGCGACTTGTCCAGGGTGTACCCCGCCTTTCGCCCGTAGTCAGCTGGGATAGGCTCCAGCTTGCCTGCGACCCTGTAGAACAGGATAAAGCGGCTACAGATAATGAGATGAGACTTATCGGCCTATTCGGTGTTTAGCCATGTTGAATTTAGTTCGTTTGGTCCACGGCAGGCGTCGCTTATCCGCGCGATCTTCACGAGACTTGTGCAAGACTTCGAAACGTGAAGTGTCAGCCAGGTGTCAGTGCCGCCATTTTGAAAACTGTTTTCCAAACGAAGTATTGCACAAAAACGAGTTTAAATGACGATTACTGCCTACTTTTTTCAAACTTTCCTGATTGCTATCAAAACAAACAAAACTTCCGGCTTGATCACGTCAGCATTCGAAAGAGGGCGCGCGCGCCTTCTGACAACGTTGGCAGATGTCGGTCACTTTGATTTCCGCTGTACGTTTTACTTCCGTCCTACAATGTCTCGCACAGGTCTCAACGAATCTCATTTCAGGCCATTGCTTTGACATATGGACTGATATATTACAGAGCATATTCCAAACACTCAGAACTTGCTGTAGCAGTGACAAAATGGCGATCAAAAATGCATTCCGTTATTTAATAAAATGAGAGAAATAGAATTTTGAGAATAAATAATTTGCCTTCAGTTCCTCTTTAAATAATTTGGAGGGAGGATTGGAGACTAACATACAGGCTACATCAAACATGGTGGTTTCAAGATGGCGGAGTGGGGAAATACAATCACTCGTTTTCGATCAGAATCTCAGCAGTGTGAGATCTGACTTCACCAAAAGGTGGAGGTTTTTTTTTTTTTTACTAACCCTTTTTTACTAATCGATGTATAAGATCGGAATGTCTGCAACTTTCATTAAAAAAAAATCCATCAAACATCTTTAAACATGATCAGTCAGTATTCATAATAAAGATTAAGTGTTGCTGGATCTTGTGCTAAAGAACTTAGAGTTGTGCTAAGAGACTTTAGAACTTGTACTAAAAGAGTTTTGTGCTAAATAACCATAAACCCTCAAACCATCTGGCGCAAACCAACACCCACGCCACAGTGAAAGAAAGTCACACTTCACTTTGAGATAACAATTTTTTTTCCATTCTGATGTTTGAACATTAACTGAGGCTCTTGATTTGGATTGGCTGATTAGAGAACCGCATCAAACAACAGGTGGATGTTGTGGGGTGTTCCTAATAAAGTGGCCGGTGAGTGTATGAACTGTACATTGTGTTAAAACGTTTTTCACAAACACTTAAATGACGTGGGAGGAAAAAAAAAACAGATATATTGAGCGTGCTCAGAGAACGGCACCCGAGCCGTGAAGTTTCGGCTGTTTACGCATTTCACGTCGCTGATGCGGTTTGATGTGATGTGCGCCAACAAAGATGGATATGTTTAGTGACAAAAATATCATTAATCACATAAAGGTCAGCCGTACAGCACTGAATACAAAGTACTTCATCTTGCACACGATTCAGTGTTCATATTGTGCACGGCTCTGTTCTGTTGTAAAAGTTGCCACCCGTCTGTTTGAAATGTTTGAATTTAGCTGCTTTTGTTCAAGAAGGCGTGTTTTGGGGGCTGGAAAATGTTGTAATTGTTGATAAAGTGGAGTTCTGTGTGTGTGTGTGTTTAACAATTTACTGTAAGGCCAAGAAAAAATAATTGTTTGTTTCCGGTTACTCGACCGACCGTTTAAAAAATGCCCCGACCCTAGACTTTTTTGTTAGATGTTTAAAAAAAAAATGTATTTTCGCCGACCAACAATCTCATCTCATCTCATTATCTCTAGCCGCTTTATCCTTCTACAGGGTCGCAGGCAAGCTGGAGCCTATCCCAGCTGACTATGGGCGAAAGGCGGGGTACACCCTGGACAAGTCGCCAGGTCATCACAGGGCTGACACATAGACACAGACAACCATTCACACTCACATTCACACCTATGGGCAATTTAGAGTCACCAGTTAACCTAACCTGCATGTCTTTGGACTGTGGGGGAAACCGGAGCACCCGGAGGAAACCCACGCGGACACGGGGAGAACATGCAAACTCCACACAGAAAGGCCCTCGCCGGCCACGGGGCTCGAACCCGGACCTTCTTGCTGTGAGGCGACAGCGCTAACCACTACACCACCGTGCCGCCCAACAATAAATTTTGAAAAAAAAAATATCTGCATTACGATTTGCATAATATTGTCGATCTGACAAGTGACTAATTCTAAAACGCATATATCGGACAAGAAACACTCATTGATTTCTCACGGCCTCAATCTGACGTCATGACCCCTTTCCGGGAAACTCCGGCTTGTGTTGTACACAACGCTAGGCATCATGGCGGCCAACGAAGTGTTCTCGATTACCGTGATCGGTTGCGACCACACGGAAGATTGTAAGACAATAAGTTCATTTTATAAGTTTTCAACTGTAAAAGAACTCTACGAACATTATCATCCTCCGCTGGACGAGTCATGCAAACAGTATACACACAGCGCCCAGGCTAACGGCGGTATCGATATCACGATGGAAGTCACGTTGGAAAGCCTGCTCAGCAATTTTGGCTTGCGGGCACTGACATTTGAATGTAAACGGAAGCCGGAGTTTCAAAAAATGTTAGCTATCAAAACAAAAATACTAAAAGTACACGAGGACGCAAAAGTAGAGGCAACAAAGGTGATAAATAATGCATTCCAAGTGCTCATGGCGGGCGGCAGAGCTTTTGTTTCTGTGAAGAAGACGGGGTAAGTTTGCTTGTTGTGGGCGCCATTTTGTGTACATCAGCTGTACATATACATACATGCATTTGTGGTGGGGGTTCTGGAAACCGACAATTTAGAGTATGACAGATGGTGTTGTGAAAACCGCACAGGGCTGGTCGTTGTTGGCTCGTGGAATCCCCCAATTTACTGGTAGAGTCAGATCGATATTTTATTCCAACGTATTTTGAATACATCTGCTTTTGAACATATAAACTGTTGACATGGAATTCTTTGTATTTTGGGCGGATCGACGATATAGCCGTTGGCTTAAAATCATCCAAACAACAACATGCAATGGCATCTCAGCCAATACATGATACAGTGGAATCTTGCAATTGGCATGTCAAATTGTCAGTACAATTTGATTCTGACACTGATTGATCATTTTGTATAATAGCAGGTCCAAAAGTCTAAAGATGTTTTTGATTGTTCTTTGTATTCATATTAAACATACAAGTTCACAACATAGTGTTCCTAATAAAGTTAAGGTTCAACATTTGTAGTTATGTTTATAGTTCCTTTAAGCGTCCGAGCACTCCATATTTTATCCATGGGCTCCGAATCCTGTATTCCACAAGCTTCACTGGTTTTCTTAGGCCTGGTTCTGGATGGTTGAGTCACAGAATGACACTTCCCCACTATGTGCCACTGTTTGTCCCACACCTAAAATTTATTTAAAAAAAAAAAACCTACCTACCCGGTATTTTGTGTGATAAAAAAAAAATAAAATAAAAAGACCTACCTACCTACCCTATTTTTTTTCAAGATGTAATAGGAAACAAACAATTATTTTTTCTTGGCCTAGTGTGAGAGGAATTAAAGCCCATCGGACATGCTGTTAGAGGAAAATAATCAACTGATGGTATTAATTACTCTGTATCAATACACTGATGATGATGATGATCCTTATAACAGCACACCAATTGTGTTTTATTCCTTACATGATACATTTTATGTCTATATGCTGTAGATCAATATTCACTGCTCTATCGATGTTAAAAGACTGAACTCATTTCCATAATGCTAACTGGCCTTTGTTCATTATTGCCAACGTTAACATCTGTGGATGAAGTATTCCTCTAAGCAAAGAGGAAGAGGGGTTTAGGAGAGGGGAGGGGGGTGCTGTGTTGATCACATTTGGGGTATGATTTATGATGGAAAGAGCACTGAGGTGATGGAGGCGAGAGTGGCGCTCCATTTTGGCCAGATACTTGCTCTTAATCATTCCCCGCTGTCAGAAAACGACATGCATTATTAAACATTAGAGTCCTGTAACGCTGCTTTCCTGGCTCCTGGGTTCCTGGCACCCCTCTGTGAGGGGTTTTGTTCTTTGCAGTCTGGGATTACAACACCGTTTTGGACCCCTCACGGCTT
Source organism: Neoarius graeffei (assembly GCF_027579695.1). Taxonomy (NCBI): domain Eukaryota; kingdom Metazoa; phylum Chordata; class Actinopteri; order Siluriformes; family Ariidae; genus Neoarius; species Neoarius graeffei. The sequence goes on along the minus strand of NC_083591.1, from coordinate 4,631,359 downwards.
GCTTTTGATTTAGTTCCCAGTTCAAAGCTTAAAATGTTGGCGCTGGAACTCACCATTTGAAATGGAAATGTTTCTCCTAGCATCAAGCTTTGCAAAGAAATTTCATTATTTCAGACTTATTATTATCCATATGCTGCATTGTGTTCAGAGCTGAGATGAAAGCAGGGTTGTTGATCTTGTTCTGAAATTTTTGAGTCACGGTGTGCAATAATGAGAGATATTTACTGTTAAGAACCTTGTTTCATCACAAGCGCCGTCATTTTGATTCCTAATTAGGCACGGAATGATATACCATTTGACAATAAATCATGATACACATTTATGACGGTTCAAATCGATCAAATAAAAAATCTTACTTGAGATTGATCGATTGATTTGGTCTCAAGACCACTTTTTGAAGGTCTCGGTTCTCCCCGTGTCCGCGTGGGTTTCCTCCGGGTGCTCCGGTTTCCCCCACAGTCCAAAGACATGCAGGTTAGGTTAACTGGTGACTCTAAATTGACTGTAGGTGTGAATGTGAGTATGAATGGTTGTCTGTGTGTGTCAGCCCTTATCAGGCAGCGTTATGGCTTCGATTTTCCTAGCAGTGACTGTTGTTTATACAGGAGAAGATGCAGTAACGTACAGTCGAGGGAATGAGCATGACTTCACTGCAGGCGGAAGTAACACAGCTCTAATGCAGTGAAAACACACAAAAAGGAGATGTAAAATGTGAAAGAGCTGCTGTGTGATTGTGTACAAATAGATTTAATAAGAAATCAGAGCCCTCTTTTTACAGACTGATGAAAGATAAAGAAAAGAGAAGCAAATAGAGGGAGTTGGTTTATGTTTAAGCTGATTACAGCCTTCAGAAATGTTCGTCAATATATTTTGTTGTAAATAATTACTGTTGGTTATGAATAAAATGAAACAAAAGAGTTTTTTTTAATTTAACAAAAGGAATATTTAAGATGATAAAGAATGGGAAAATAAATGTTGTTTTTTTTGTAATAAAATTCTTTTTTTTTTTTAAATATCATGGGACAATTGAATCATGAATTGAATTGAATTGAATTGAATCATGAATTGGGTGAATCGTTACATGCCTACTACTAATCTTGTATATTAGTGTTGTATTACTTGAGATTGATTGATTGATTTGGTCTCAAGACCACTTTTTGAAGGTCTCGGTCTCATCTCAGACTCGGTCTTGTCTTGGTCTCAGACATCGAGATCTCTGGGATTTTATTTCAAGACCGCAACTGTGGGGATTTCACTAAATTACCTGTACATTGTCTGATTTACTTGTTAACATCATTACTGTGATTGGATGTAAAACTTCCTGATTCAGATGCAACCAAGAACGTGACTCATTGCTAATTTGAAATTTTTATTATTGTTAACGGCTGTTACCCCTCCCCCTCCTCACGCCCTTTCGCACACATTGGTCTGGTCCTGGTCTTGACTCGGTCTCGCCCTGCCTTGGACATGGTCTTGACTTGGTCTCAGTCCCTCAAAGCCTTGGTCTGGTCTTGGTTTTATTGTAGTTGATGTCTCGTCCTTTTAGGGGCAGCACGGTGGTGCAGTGGTTAGCACTGTCACCACACACCAAGAAGGTTCTGGGTTTATGTCTGTGAAGGTTCTCAGTCATCCAGATCATCGTAAACCTTAAGTGCTAAAGAAGGCTGCTGGACTTGCTTGAAATTCTTGAAGCTGTTTCACCTCTCATCCGAAAGGCTTCTTCAGTTCTGTCTGACTAGTGGAGTCGTTAGGGTGATTTGTGGGTTGTTGGCTCTCTCTGCCATCTCTCTGCTGACTTCAGTGACTCACATGATGGCAGAGAAAGCCAACGACCCACAGATCACTGTTCACACCCGGCCTCCAGTGACCCTAACAACCTACAGGATGACTGACAGGGTCAACAACCCATGTGGCCTCAACGACTCTCCTTGGGGTTGCTTTTGTTCCACTGGAGGATGAATACCTGGAACTCCGCACTAGCCAGACAGAACTGAAGAAGCCTTTTGGATGAGAGGCGAAACGTCTTCAAGGATTTCAAGCAAGTCCAGTTGCCTTAGCACCTACAGTTTACTATACTTGACATTTTCTTTCGTCTTATACTTTCTAGTCAATACATGTTTCAGACACTGCTATATTTTTCTATAGTCATACTCTATATCTGTAGCCATAAGGTTCATTTCTAGCATCGGACAGCAGTAAGGATAAGTACCTGGAACTCCGCACTAGTCAGACAGAACTGAAAAAGCCTTTCAGATGAGAGGTGAAATGTCTTCAAGGATTTCAAGCAAGTCCAGTTGCCTTCTTTAGCACCTAAGGTTCTGGGCTTGTACCTCAAGGCCAACAGGGGCCTTTCTGTGTGGAGTTTACATGTTCTCCCCATGTCTGTCTGGGCTTCCTCTGGGTGCTCTGGTTTCCCCTACAGTCCAAAGACATGCAGATTAGGTAAAATACCCAGCCACTGGGGTTGTACAAGCCAGTGCATACATATTGTCAGTCCCAAGCCCGGATAGATTGGGGAGGATTGCGTTAGGAAGGGCATCTAGTGTAAAACCTATGCCAAATCAAATATGCGGAACAGATCCACTGTGGCAACCCTGAACGGGAGCAGCTGAAAGAAGATGATGTTTTATTCTTCGAGGAAACTCGCCTTCTCACTTTATTCTTTTTTTTTTGAGTCCAAATCAGAGTGACATTTCATGAAAATGAACCCTCGTTGGTTTGCTCCGCACCTGCATGTGATTTCCTACAGAACCTCACCGAGGGGGAAAATGGACAATGATTCAAAAGTGCTAAAGGCTATGAATCTGAAAATACGCTTAATGTCAGCTACGGGAGATGCTATCAACTCTTATTCTGACTTCCGATAAGATTCAGATTTCTTTGTAGTCGGGAAATAGAACGGGCTCCAGTGAAACTAGTGTTTGTACACACTGAGCTTTGATCCGGTGGTCATGTAACCTTCGTGTCGTTTTAAAGGACAGTACTCTGGAGTGGAATTGCAAACTAGCACCATCAGACTGTCCTACTTTTTGAAGCCTCCACAATCAGTGCAGTCTGAATAAGTAAAAGATGCCTACACAGGGGATTCGGGAGAGAGAACACTTACAGTACTGCAGCCATTTATAGGGTCAAACTTTTGAATTGGTCCTAACTGAAGGGACTGAGTCATGATGGACTCTTATTTGTTCTCGTGGTTTGATTTGGAGTTCATTATCAGCCGGCCAGGTGCAAGTAGGAATCATATTAACATTATATTCATTAGTAGCAATAAATGATGTGCACTATTAGTACAATTTCTAGACTTTTCTGTGCATTTCGTTGAATTCTATTGCCAGATGGAGTAGTTTTGCTTCTTTATAGGAATACGTCCTTGCTAATAGTAGATGACTGAAAATTGTCTATAAATAAGGTCACCAATCTTATATTTGTTTCAGAATGTCATAGTGTATTATTTTATATGGACATGAGTGTTTTACTGGGAGGGAAATACGCCACTTGCCACTCATATTTTTCATACGAGCTCCATCCGGGACATGGAGAACCAAAACCGTGACATCAATCTCTATATGTAACTCATGAGGAAATCAATGAGCGAGTTGTTTTGTTTTGATAAATTTGGGGACTTTTTGTTTGTGAATGTGTCGATATAATAAAAAGAAAATCACACGTTGGATTGAAGATATGAAGTTTATCTTCTCGTGTCGAAAAACTCGCATTTTTCGAAATATGAAATGCATCACAGGTCTGAGTGACGTATGTAAATAATATTGGCTGGCTTTTTTTCATGGTATATCAGATATATTCTATTCAGCTACTCGTTTTCAACTTGTTCAGTATCACACTAGTTGAATGGAATATATCTGATATACCATGAAAAAAAAAGCCAGCCAATATTATCTCATCTCATCTCATTATCTGTAGCCGCTTTATCCTTCTACAGGGTCGCAGGCAAGCTGGAGCCTATCCCAGCTGACTACGGGTGAAAGACGGGGTACACCCTGGACAAGTCGCCAGGTCATCACAGGGCTGACACATAGACACAGACAACCATTCACACTCACATTCACACCTACGCTCAATTTAGAGTCACCAGTTAACCTAACCTGCATGTCTTTGGACTGTGGGGGAAACCGGAGCACCCGGAGGAAACCCACGCGGACACGGGGAGAACATGCAAACTCCACACAGAAAGGCCCTCGCCGGCCACGGGGCTTGAACCCGGACCTTCTTGCTGTGAGGCAACAGCGCTAACCACTACACCACCGTGCCGCCAATATTATTATTATTATTATTATTATTATTATTATTATTAAACATTCCTTTCAGGTGTTCAACGCATCTTTCTCTTTCAAAATTCTCTCAATCTTCCATATTTAACGAAGCAAACCTGGCGGCCGTGTTTGTTTACAAATTGTCACAGTCATTCACTCATTATCGTGGAAGTTTTATGTCTCCGACGTGTGATGTCATGTTGTCTTGACAACCATGCAATATCGTAAACCATATTCAACGCTCATTCTCCGTTCGGTAGACTAGAGTGACGTAATACACGTAGGATAAGCGATATGCAAACAATATTGCATGCTATCAAACCAAATGAATGAAACCCGCTAGAAGGGAATAGATCATGTTTTTATTCCATGGAAAAAGCATCCTATATGTATAATATTTCCTGATATTTCACTCCGATGATGTCACTCCGAGTGTTTTCCTGTTGACTTGATGCACGTTGTCAAAATGGCGAACCGGTTCAAAATTAAAATTCGTTTGATTAACTTGTTTTGTTTTTTTTGTGGCTGTGTCCATATAATATAAAGAACATTACACTGTGGGTCGAAGATATGAAGTTGATCTTCTTGTGCTGAAAATATTTATATCTTCACCACTCAAAGATAAACTTCATATCTTCACGCCACTGTGTAACAGCATATACAGTAGTAAAACCTACTATATTCAAGTTATTTTCAAAAAGTTGAATCCACTTTCGCTAATAAAACAAATGGACATCCAGATTCATTTTCAATTTGAAGTTTATGTTATGAAACACTGAAATGATGACATCAATCATCAAACTTCCAGGACACACCGGTAAAACTGCCACCTCTTTACCACCATCACCTGATATTGATTCAGTTATTACACTTCTCTATGCAGCATGCCACTCGGCAAGTGCTTTCAGATGTCTCTTACTGAGGACTGCTGGAGGCTTGGACGAGCAATATAATTTGACAACACTGATGTCTAAGTGCTTTGTGACAGCGGAGGAAAGGGTGACGATGGAGACGAGGCTGAGGAGCAAAGATGCAATTAGCAAAAATGCCAGTGTCAATCAAATACAGGAGATGAACTCAAAGCACACACACACACAGCCATCTACCATTGGAGCAACCACATCACCAGCACCATCAACATCACTCATTTTTCTGACCTTTTGATAAAAGAATGTATCGCCGGTGAGTGACATTAAAGGGGAAAACGTTCCAGAGACTTGTACAATCAATGTCACTGAGAACCGAAGCTGTTCTGGCAGCAAAAGCATCTTAATACACCTTTAAGTTGATTTTTCTTTTAATTTGTCACCAATCTGTACTGTATATACTTGTAGATACAATGAAAATACAATATATTTAACAGTTATTCCGTGAAATCGAGTCATACATGAGCTGAGCGTAGCACCGAGTCGGCTATGAGCCATGTACGACAAGATTGAATGGAATAACTGTTTTATTCTATCCACGTTCACTGGATTTTGAGAAACGGAGAATTTTTTTTTTTGCAAATTCGATCAATAAAAACTTTATACAAAACGTCCGACAAAATCATTTCCACATTGAATGTAAACAAACCGGCGAAATGACAGGAGCGATTTGTGAAAAATGCGATAATAATAATTCTTGAAAAATTAAAAAAAGATACGTTCATTCCATATTTTGTTGCTTTTTTTGTATTTTTACCTCACCTGCGATGAAGTAAGCGGGGCAAGGAATTGTAATCAGTGCGGTTTGTTTGTCAATGTCTGTCTATGTCTGTCTGTTTGTTTGTGTGTCTGTCTGTCTGTCTGTTTGTGTTTCTGTCTGTCTGTTTGTTTGCCTATGTGTTTGTTTGTTAACAATCTAGTGTCTAGACGGTTGCGCCGATTGACTTCAAATTTTCAAGGTAGGTGGGCAATGGTCCGTAGATTACCTGATTAAAATTTTTTTTTTGGGGGGGGGGGTAATCGGGTCAAGGTCACAGTCACTGGAAAGGTCAAGTGTGTGCAGGACACTGCTTAGGACTTTTTATGACTCTGTGGTAGCATCAGCGATTTTCTACGCTGTGGTCTGCTGGGGCTGTGGAAGTTCAGAGAGGGACAGGAAGAAACTTAAAGTGCCATTCCACCATTGGATGTATTCTTTGGCATAAAATACAATATATTTTATGACAACATGACTAGACAGAGAAATCTTTTAGCTTCAAAATGATATATCAAACATAATTTTTTGACAACAACAAGTATATTAATTTTGCGACCAAAGTCACCTACCCTTTTAATTTCCACGCAGTAGTGAAACGTGATGTCAGCGGCAGGTTCCCCTTCTTGTGTACCACGTGTCGGTCTATTTTTAGACCAGGAAACCCCCAAAGTGAGAGAGTCATTTCTCCTCGTATATGGGGGCCAAAAAAATTGCGAAAAATTTTGAGTTAATCTTTCAGTTAGCTAGATTTATTGGTATTATTTTTATCGCGTTCTATCCGCCATTGCTGATAATATGTGCCACGTCACACGTCATGTGGTACACAAGAAGGGGAACCTGCCAATGACATCACGCGTGGAAATTAAAAGGGTAGGTGACTTTGGTCGCAAAATTAATATACTTGTCGTCAAAAAATTATGTTTGATATATCATTTTGAAGCTAAAAGATTTCTCTATCTAGTGATACCATTTATATATGTTGTCAAAATATATTGTATTTTATGCCAAAGAATACATCCAATGGTGGAATGGCACTTTAATAAACTGGTCAGAAGGGCTGGCTCAGTCTTGGACTGTCCTCTGGACTCCATTGAGGTGGTGGGTGAGAGGAGGATGTTAGCCAAGCTGACCTCAAGCATGGATAACCCCTCTCACCCCCTACATGAGGCTGTGGGGGCTTTAAAGGAACAGTCCACTGTACTTCCATAATGAAATATGCTCTTATCTGAATTGAGACGAGCTGCTCCGTACCTCTCCGAGCTTTGCGCGACCTCCCAGTCAGTCAGACGCAGTCAGACGCGCTGTCACTCCTGTTAGCAATGTAGCTAGGCTCAGCATGGCCAATGGTATTTTTTGGGGCTGTAGTTAGACGCGACCAAACTCTTCTGCGTTTTTCCTGTTTACATAGGTTTATATGACCAGTGATATGAAACAAGTTCAGTTAAAAAAATTGAAACGTAGCGATTTTCTATGCTATGGAAAGTCCGCACTATAATGACAGGCATACTAACACCTTCTGCGCGCTTCGACAGCGCATTGATATCTGAGCTCCGTATCAATGTGCTGCCGAAGCGCGCAGAAGGTGTTAGTACGCCTGTCATTATAGTGCGGACTTTCCATAGCATAGAAAATTGCTATGTTTCAATTTGTGTAACTGAACTTGTTTCATATCACTGGTCATATAAACCTATGTAAACAGGAAAAACGCGGAAGAGTTTGGTCGCATCTAACTACAGCCCCAAAAAATACCGTTGGCCATACTGAGCCTAGCTACATTGCTAACAGGAGTGACAGCGCATCTGACTGCGTCTGACTGACTGGGAGGTCGCGCAAAGCTCGGACAGGTACGGAGCAGCTCGTCTCAATTCAGATAAGAGCATATTTCATTATGGAAGTACGGTGGACTGTTCCTTTAAGCAGCTCGTTTAGTAGTAGACTGCTACACCCACGGTGTAAGAAGGAGAGATACCGCAGGTCATTCATACCTGCTGCTGTCAGACTGTATAACACCCACAACTTGTCACGTAGCACCAATAACCTGTTTGTCGTTATATTTGCACTACTTCACCACTACTACCTCTGCCATCTCTCATCGATGCAATTATTATGTGCAATAATATAGGCCCGAAACTATTTTTATTAGTGCTGTCAAAGTTAACGCGATAATAACGTGTTAATGCGATCTCAATTTAATGCGATTAAAAAAAATAGTGCCGTTAACGCAAATTCTAATTTGGCCCTGCGAGTCACCCGTAGTTCCTGTTGAGGCTTGTCGCGCGCTGCTTCAATAAGAGTATGTGTGAGTGATGGAGAAAGGCATAGACATATAAACATCCTCGCCGCCATATTGGATGGGGCAAAGCGGAGAATAAAGATGCCTCATTCATGTGCTGCGTTTAACTGTACCAACAGGTTTACCGTCCAAACGAGATCACATGGGATTACCTTTCACAGGTGAGACTGGAAAAATACTTTTCAATACTGTTCCTTCAGTCTTCAGTTTCCCAGCTCATCTCCACTGGGGGGGGTGTAGAGTTATAAGCAGTGAGCATTAGAGAATACAGTGCCACACTATGATGAACGTTTTTGAACGTATGATGAATGTTTTTATTTTTGTTATCTGTTTTTTTCTTCTTTTCTGGCAAATACTTCTCTTCAAAAGAAACTAATGAAGAGTAAAATAAAACATTTTTTTATTTTCACAGTGATATGCACTTTATTTTTCATCCCTTGGTTTTCTCATCTAATATGGAAGTTATGGATGTCAGTGGCTGTGACAAGACGTGTTATGCTCTGCAATAAAATTTAAAAAAAAACAGTGGTACAAAGCAAGCCCATTCACTTTTTTATGCTGATAAGAGAATTACAATGGTTTTTCATGTGACAAAAATGTGCGATTAAATTGCGATTAATCGCGAGTTAACTATGACAGTCGCGACATTAATCACGATTAAATATTTTAATTGCTTGACAGCACTAATTTTTATGCATATATATATATATATAATTTATGTATATATGTGTGTATATATACAGAGTCTACCTGTAATGTGCAATTTTTCCGAGCCTCTCAATAAGGCAATTTTTCTATACTTTTTCACGGTAGATAATGCAAATAGCCCTCTGTATTTAATCCTTCGTTTGTCTAATTTTTATTTCAGTTTTATTTGTTATCTGTTTGACATTTTCTTGCTACTGTAACACGTGAATTTCCCCGATGTGGGATGAATAAAGTGAATCTAATCTACAACCCCGATTCCAAAAAAGTTGGGACAAAGTACAAATTGTAAATAAAAACGGAATGCAATAATTTACAAATCTCAAAAACTGATATTGTATTCACAATAGAACATAGACAACATATCAAATGTCGAAAGTGAGACATTTTGAAATTTCATGCCAAATATTGGCTCATTTGAAATTTCATGACAGCAACACATCTCAAAAAAGTTGGGACAGGGGCAATAAGAGGCTGGAAAAGTTAAAGGTACAAAAAAGGAACAGCTGGAGGACCAAATTGCAACTCATGAGGTCAATTGGCAATAGGTCATTAACATGACTGGGTATAAAAAGAGCATCTTGGAGTGGCAGCGGCTCTCAGAAGTAAAGATGGGAAGAGGATCACCAATCCCCCTAATTCTGCGCCGACAAATAGTGGAGCAATATCAGAAAGGAGTTCGACAGTGTAAAATTGCAAAGAGTTTGAACATATCATCATCTACAGTGCATAATATCATCAAAAGATTCAGAGAATCTGGAAGAATCTCTGTGCGTAAGGGTCAAGGCCGGAAAACCATACTGGATGCCCGTGATCTTCGGGCCCTTAGACGGCACTGCATCACATACAGGCATGCTTCTGTATTGGAAATCACAAAATGGGCTCAGGAATATTTCCAGAGAACATTATCTGTGAACACAATTCACCGTGCCATCCGCCGTTGCCAGCTAAAACTCTATAGTTCAAAGAAGAAGCCGTATCTAAACATGATCCAGAAGCGCAGACGTCTTCTCTGGGCCAAGGCTCATTTAAAATGGACTGTGGCAAAGTGGAAAACTGTTCTGTGGTCAGACGAATCAAAATTTGAAGTTCTTTATGGAAATCAGGGACGCCATGTCATTCGGACTAAAGAGGAGAAGGACGACTCGAGTTGTTATCAGCGCTCAGTTCAGAAGCCTGCATCTCTGATGGTATGGGGTTGCATTAGTGCGTGTGGCATGGGCAGCTTACACATCTGGAAAGACGCCATCAATGCTGAAAGGTATATCCAGGTTATATCCAGGTATATCTAGAGCAACATATGCTCCCATCCAGACGACGTCTCTTTCAGGGAAGACCTTGCATTTTCCAACATGACAATGCCAAACCACATACTGCATCAATTACAGCATCATGGCTGCGTAGAAGAAGGGTCCGGGTACTGAACTGGCCAGCCTGCAGTCCAGATCTTTCACCCATAGAAAACATTTGGCGCATCATAAAACGGAAGATACGGCAAAAAAGACCTAAGACAGTTGAGCAACTAGAATCCTACATTAGACAAGAATGGGTTAACATTCCTATCCCTAAACTTGAGCAACTTGTCTCCTCAGTCCCCAGACGTTTACAGACTGTTGTAAAGAGAAAAGGGGATGTCTCACAGTGGTAAACATGGCCTTGTCCCAACTTTTTTGAGATGTGTTGTTGTCATGAAATTTAAAAATCACCTAATTTTTCTCTTTAAATGATACATTTTCTCAGTTTAAACATTTGATATGTCATCTATGTTCTATTCTGAATAAAATATGGAATTTTGAAACTTCCACATCATTGCATTCCATTTTTATTTACAATTTGTACTTTGTCCCAACTTTTTTGGAATCGGGGTTGTAATCTAATCTAAGATAGTTTCTTTTGTAATAACTTTCTTTAAGTTCATAATTTTGACTTCAACCCAAAACCAAAATGTGCATCGTTCAGTTCTGTTTCCAACCATATGTTGCATGATGGGGTAGCTTGGACAGTCTCCATAGTGGTTAGGGTTTAAAAGTCAGGGAGGTCAAGGTCATCAGTCAAAATAACATATTTTCCATTATAACTCAAAAACGTTTGCTGATAGATAGATGTTTACTATTATGAGCATATAGGAACTCCCGTATGGCCTTTCATTTGGCACCATGATCTTTGACCTTGAGTGACCTTGAAAGCTCAACTTCAAGGTCATGGGTTTTCAAAGGGCGATAACTTTAAAATGGTTCATGATAGCCAGATGTTTATCATTATCAACATTTAAGATGTCCCATATGGGCTTTCAGTTGCCGCCATGACCTTTGTCCTTGAATGACTCTGAAATGTCAAACTCAATGTCATGGATTTTCATAGGACTATAACCTGACAGCTGATGATTGAAAAATATTGCCATTAATCAGCATATAGGTATAACATAAGTGCTGCTGGGTGAGGTTTGTTTTGCCTGGCGACACTTGTTTTGGGTTTTGTTTTCGAGTAGAGTTTTTATTTCGTCCTCGGTTGCTTCAGCAACACGCTCTGCCATTTTGTTTTTCTCTGCTTATGGTATATGAGCTGATATCCTAGTAGTAGAGTAGCCAATCAGAGCGCACGATTGCTCAATTCCAGTGAATGTGGATAGAATAATATGTGTATATACAGTATAGGGCTTCCACCTTTATGTAATATCCATGCGCTAGTAGTACGATACTCAATTTAGTTTTAAATTTGTTATAAGAAAATAATCAAATAAGTGTTTTTTCCCCATACGTACTAAAAGTTAATTAATGAGTCGTAATACTCATGAATATGCTTTAATTTCAGTATACTCTGCATATGTGCATCATGCATTAATAATGTCAAATGCATACAATAAAAGATCAGCGGTAAACACACTGAACACCATTAAAGTTGGACTTTAATACTGTATCACTGTTCAACTTTTATATTAAATTCAAAAGCAGTTTCAATTTATTACAATTTCAATTCATTAATCAAGTGTCGCATAATTTATTGTACTTTTTTCCCACTCGGGTAATGCGGTTTGGCCAAACGTTAGATCTTGTTACAATTAGTCAATGATTACATGCTTCGCAAAACCCTCATCTAATTAAAGACCTTGGTCAAAGAACTGATCTAATCATGAATGGCTAATTAATTTCTTGTTAGAGTGGCAAAGTTTAGTTCATGGTGCATGACTGTATATAATACACCATACATAGACTCTCACATATGATGTGATATGATATAAAATATACAGTAGCACGGAACACCTTAATAAAACAAATAAGTAGTATCAGACGTTCAAATACAAAGAAAAGGAAAGGAAGATGTGAAGGGAAAAGTGAGGTACTGTATTAATGCGTTTCTGGGTTTGTTCTGATAATGAGACTCAGCCCAAGTAGGGGTTCGACTTCCCAATAAATGGTTGTCAAAAAAAGATGGCTTCCCTCTTGGAAATGTGTAATGAAGCAGTCAGACAAGTCAGAATTCCCAGTTGGAAACTTGGGGAACATCCGATCTTTCTGTGCTTGCTGTCATAATTTTATGTAAGTGAGAGTTAAAATGATGGTTCATCAAAATGGAGAACATCAAGTGTAACTTTCTGTGCATTCATATTTACGTTATGAAGCATGTTGGAGGGTTTTTTTTTTTAATGGGTGTGTGCTTGAATACTAGATTTGTCCTAATCCCTGCTGTTAACATTACTAGGGGGTAAAATGCGATCCACTGGGACATGATTTGTAAAAATCTACATGAAATGTGATCCAGATGAACAGCTAGCATGATTAAAGGGAACTCTTTTCCCTATTTCCCTATTCCTGTTTAACCATTAATAATTAGTTTATGGCTATAATGAAAACAATCACATTAAGGGTATAACAGTCTGACGATTTGGATGGTATGATGCCCAGACCCTGTCAGTATGGGTTTATTTCACGGACAGTATTTAAATTTGTCAAAGAATATTTATTAGCAGGCTTGTAGTACTCGAGTCCGACTCGTTCCCTCATTTTAAGGACTCGTGACTTGACTTGGACTTGAGCACTGATGACTCGGACTCGTGCGTTAACTGCATTCGGACTCGTAAATCAGAGGATTTTTTCTTTATTTTTTGTAACATGCCATAATAGTTTGGCATAACATATTTATATTTACATCTACATTCATTTTTATACTAATTTCGTGCATGAGAATGGACATTCACCTGTTCATACGTCATGTTCAGGAACAAACTAACGTTAATGGCGCTAATATGCCTGGAGAGAACGCCGCTCGGATTGTCCACTTTGAATGAATGAATGAATTTGAATGAATGAATGAATGAATGAATGAATGAATTTATTTATTTCGAACATGTATAAAAATGTATGTAACTATTTGTACATACAAAAGAAAGAAAATGAAAAAAGTGACAAAAAAAGAATAAATAAAATAACATAAAGAGCTAATACATTACAATACACCGCATTGTTCGAAAAAGGAGTGGGAAGAAGTACAATACTTTTACAATACTTTGCTTATACAGACTTGTGGGGAAAAAATGCACTGCTGTGTGTTCCATATGTAGAAGAACTATCGAGGAGACGATGGGGACAACCTAGAACTTCAATCCTCATTTGGCAAGACTCCATCCAGAGGAGGAACTGACACACTATGTTCATTGCTCTGTTGATAGTGGGTGGGGCTTGCTGAACGATGAACTAGCTAGTGTTAACTCTCTCTAATGTTATTTGGGCGGGGCTTGCTGAGCGATGAACAAGCTTTTTATCTGTAGCTTATTAACTAAAATGGGGCAGTTGAGCAGTAACGTTAGTCCAACACAGTAGCAGAGACGCTTTCACATAAAGGCAGCAACAGACACCGTCACATGGTGCAGATGGAGTCTTGTTCTCAACTCGGACGTGGCTTGAAATTTTCTTTAATGACTCGGACTTGAACACTGTGGACTCGGACTCGAGGTTTAGTGACTCGACTACAACACTGTTTATTAGAGTCATCATACATGTCAACCCCTACGGATTTCCTGTATTCCCTACGGATTTCGGCATTTTAAAAATGGTACGGGCGTAATGGTATTCAACTACGGATTTTTCTACATTTTCACCTTAAAATTATTTTGATTTATTACCATCAAAAAAATCGTCATGAAATACGAAAATGCATGGGAGCCGCCATTTTCTACATTTAGAATTACTCAACCGGTACTTCCGCTAGTACCAACAAGCCATTCCGAATGTCTGAGCATGCGCAATTGTGATTTTCCTGCACACCGAGCGGGAAATAACAGCACATGTAGCATAACAATAGACACGTCAAGAGGTCAAGATGTTGGCACCACCGAAGAAAAAACTCAAAACATCTAAAACTGGAGGTCGCTTTCTTCCCGAATGGACAGAAACATTCAATGGAATAATTATCGCTTCCAAAATGGGTGCTGAGTATGTCAACTGCACAATTTGTTGTAGAGACGTGAAAGTGTTTGCCTCTGGAATTTACGACGTGAAGGAACACATGAAATCTCAAATGCATGTGAAGAATGCAAACCAGAAAAAGAGACAGCCGTCAATTAATTTCTTCACACAAAAGCCAACAAAGGTTGTATCTGACACTATCTTAAAATCAGAAGTGGCATTTTGCAATTTCATTGCTCAACACAACCTCCCGATGTCCGTCGCAGACCATTTCACAGAACTCGTCCCTACACTATTTCCAGATAGTGATCTAGCAAAGAAATTCAGCTGTAAACGGACCAAGGCGACTCAGATTATGAAACGAAGTCTAGCACCAGAGGCCACGTCTCCAGTGATAGATCATTGTAAGACGATGCCCTTTTCTGTAATGATTGATGAAAGCAATGATAAAAAGAGTGACAAGAGACTGGCAGTGCTTGTCCGAATTTTTGACGTGAATGTTGGGGCTCGATCCAGAATTTTGGACATGCCAGTGTGTAACATTGGTACAGCAGAGTCAGTTTTCAAAACTTTGGATGAAGTATTACAGTAAGTATGTTATGTCCATTTCATGTTATGTCCACTAAATTTTGTTGAACTGATATAGGGTTAAGAAAACACTGACTGTTGTTTAATTGAGTGTTAACAGTACATATGGACAGGGCCGCTGACAGCTTTGGCTGGGCCCGGGACAAAATGCTCTGAATGGGCCCCCCCGGGCCAACCCACACACACACACACCCACCTCTCTTATCCCAGTCTCTACTCACTCCAACCCTTAAATGACAGGTATTCAAAAACCATTCAACCGGTCAACAACCATTTCATTTTAGCATTTCAACATGTTTACAGTTTTAACATTTTAACAAAAAAAAGCCCAAAACCAGCAACCTCATACACATTGTGATCCTGTGAAGTAATCCCCAATTTCACTGAATCTTCCCCCCTGTACTGTAACGGAATAAGCGGTTACTGTTATTTTGTATCCTTTAACCGAACGCCATTAAATGTATTCCGTTACGCCCCAAGCCTGCATGCGACAGCCCCCGCAATGCCTTCCTAAACTCGTGGATAGTCTACTATAATCACGCGATTGGGGCGCTCTTGAAGGAGCAGCGATGGACGGGGGATTTCGGGCAGGGCTGGGGGCGAACATAGTATACTGTGCGTGCGTACTGTCCAGTGTGAAAAGCAGAGAAGAACACACCGCTCGAGAAACGGCGGGATATGATTGCGGGCTAATGTGAATATTCTTAGCTTCAATCAGATATATGAAACACAATGTTATTAAGCCGTTGTGGTTATGAAATGATTCAATGCCCTGTGTGTTTGATATGGTGTTCAGTGTGACTTGCTCTCCCCTCGTTTGTAACATGAATTGCGTGCCGTGCGTGCCTTGGTTGGGGTTACTTTACGGGGCTGGAAAAAGTTGGCTGTGTCTTACCTGGCTCGGCTGCCCCACTGCCTTTGCTAGTACCTGCTGCATCATCCCAATCTTTTTTAAAATATTTATGCAGTGAGCTACTGAGTCTCTTGGTTTCTTCCTCTCTTTTTCTCTTTTCTTTTCTTTTCTGTGCTCCTGACTTGTGCATGTTGGCAAATGGCACGCACGCTGATTGTCGAAGCGCTATGATCGAACGATGTCATTTTTTCCCCTTAATCAAAGAGTCAGACCAAACCATTTTTGCATTAGGGGTGGTAGGGGGTTCTTGACGCCTTTTTCAAAGACAATAAAGGCAAAAGATCTAGAAATCATTTATTGAATGCAAATATAGCACATTTCTCCCCCAAATCAACACATTTTGAAATGAAATAAAATAATTTAATCGCAACTTCATGAGAGCCCAGTTCTGGGCCCTCCCCATTCCTGGGCCCGGGACAACATACCCGTTTGTCCCCCCCTGTCAGCGGGCCTGCATATGGATGTACAGAAATAAACCAGTGCATATATTAGGTAAGATCTGATACATTTTTATTATGCATTAAATATTACTATGGATTTGGTATGGAAATTATGGATTTCTTTACCAGGGAGTACAGGTGAGAGCCGTGAGGGGTTGACATGTATGAGTCATGAAGTTTTCTATTCCTGAACTTAACACTGATCGGACACACTGAGTATGAGTTAATATGAGTTAACTCTGCTTGGACCCCTAAATGTAATCATTTTGATAAGGTCGGTTGTGATTTCCACCATAAAGTAAGTCAATGAATAAATAGCGCTGTGTTCCCTGGAGGCCTGGGGTTCTCCGGACCCTACTTTGAGAACCATTGGTCTCCACTCGCTAGCCACTTTATTAGGAACACCCATCCACCTGTAGCTGTTTGACGCAGTTCTGTAATCAGCCGATCCCTCGACAGCAGCCCAATGCGTCAAATCATGAGATACAAATCAAGAGCGTCAGTTAATGTTCGCAATGTTCAAACATCAGCATGGGAAAACGTGCGATCTCACAGTGCAGTGTGACTTTCTTTCATTGTGGCATGGGTGTCGGTTTGAGCCAGAGGAGTATTTTTGGTTTGAGTATTTCAGAAACTGCTGATCTCCTTCCTGGGGTTTTCGCACACAAACAACAGTCTCTAGAGTTTATCTGTGGGTGGAAACAAACACCTTGTTGGTCAGAGGAAAATGACCAGATTGGCTCGAGCTTTTTGGCCAGGAAGCATATAGCAACTCATGTAATCACTCTTTACAACCGCGGTGAGCAGAAAAGCATCTCAGCATGCAACAGCAGAAGGCCACACTCGCTGGGTTCCGCTCCTGCAGCCAAGAACAGGGATCTTAGAATCAAGAACAAGTTCCTATTAAAGTGGCCGGCGAGAAAAGAGCGAGCGCCTCCTGTAATGTCTTTATCCTGGAGAAAAAGCTCACAACTTCTTTTCCAACAGGATATAACGGAATCTATTCCAACACAGGAATTTGAATGGAACTATAAGACTAAAATACTCGAGATACTCCGGTAATCATCACATAGCCCCGCCCCTACACGTAACGCTAATCCGGTCCGAATAAGGCTTCAGAGGAGTGTTTTTAACCGCAGGATCAAAAGAGATAAGATGCTCGGCGTTAAACTTCAAAATTGTCCGAAACGTGGGTTTCCTCCGGGTGCTCCGGTTTCCCCCACAGTCCAAAGACATGCAGGTTAGGTTAACGGGTGACTCTAAATTGACCGTAGGTGTGAATGTGAGTGTGAATGGTTGTCTGTGTCTATGTGTCAGCCCTGTGATGACCTGGCGACTTGTCCAGGGTGTACCCCACCTTTCGCCCGTAGTCAGCTGGGATAGGCTCCAGCTCGCCTGCGACCCTGTAGAAGGATAAAGCGGCTAGAGATAATGAGATGAGATGAATTGTCCGAAACATGAAAAACAAAATGAACCGAGTGTGACGTGTTTTCAGAAAGTCATCAAAGTTTTGTAATTCAGTGCTCGATCTGAAGGAAATTTAGGAAATAAAAAAGTTCTGGAGAAGGAATGAGCAGCAGGCCTGAGCGTGGGGGAAATGACACGCTCAGGAGAGTGTGTAATTAAAGGCTCTGCCTACTCAGCACCACACACACACACACACACACACACACACACACGTAGAACGGCGATCAGCATCCTGCTTCATGATTATACTGCAGACAAGCACACTTCCTGAGGGCCGCCTCGGCTTTTCAACCTCCAGAGAGAGACACACACACACACACACACACACACACACTCCGCGTTTGACTTCGCAGGTAACCCTGACAACAGGACAAGGAGCTGCTCTTGAGCATAACCTCAGCGCGAGTGGAAAAACCAGAGCTTTGACCTCAGCAGGGAGGAAAAAAGGATGGAGAAAAGCACAGTGACGATGTGCTCCTGCCTCGCAGCCTTCCTCATTAACCGAAGCCTCACATCCAGCTGGAGCAACCTTCAAGAACAGAGCCAGGCTGAGCAGCTTCAGGCAGAATCCGCTGCACCTGACCAGGGTTGTGCATTCAATTACGTCTCAGTGTGTCTCGTTGTCTAGAATTTATGCAGCAAACGGAAATGTGACATGCAGGAAGATAACGAGGCCACATCATCCGCCTGCTAATTGAAGTCGCATAATAATTAACTGTGACATTGTGCTGAAATTCAAATTGCTTTGTTGTTAATCAAGTGTACTATTTTCTCCCACTGTCTCATAGTCTCACAGGATGTCACACTGATACAGAACGACGACTCTACAGCGCTTCATTAAAGGTTATCGTCTCATTCAGGATGCGTTTGGGTTTACAACAAAGGCTGTGTCAGGTGAAAAGAAAGGGTTGCGTTCCCTTTGGTTTTTAGAGAGTAAAATCCCGGAACAACATTCAGCCTGAATATATTTCTGCACTTAAATGCAGCGTTATCTTTATCTTTATTGACGAGCTTAAACATTTGCATTGCGACTGAAAGCGTGTACTTATCCAGGGAGGAATCAGCCATCACGCTTCCTCAAACAGAAAATGTCGGCCTTTTACAGAACCGCAGAAGGACGAGACGAATTCAAATCACAGGTTTATATGAATTCGCTTGTTTGAATACGTTATAATTTCTATAGTAACAACTCATTCACATGGACGCATAATCTACAGTGGCGCTTGAAAGTTTGTGAACCCTTTAGAATTTTCTATATTTCTGCATAAATATGACCTAAAACATCATCAGATTTTCACACAAGTCCTAAAAGTAGATAAAGAGAACCCAGTTAAACAAATGAGACACAAATATTATACTTGGTCATTTATTTATTGAGGAAAATGATCCAATATTACATATCTGTGAGTGGCAAAAGTATGTGAGCCTCTAGGATTAGCAGTTAATTTGAAGGTGAAATTAGAGTCAGGTGTTTTCAATCAATGGGATGACAATCAGGTGTGAGTGGGCACCCTGTTTTATTTAAAGAACAGGGATCTATCAAAGTCTGATCTTCACAACACATGTTTTTGGAAGCGTATCATGGCACGAACAAAGGAGATTTCTGAGGACCTCAGAAAAAGCGTTGTTGATGCTCATCAGGCTGGAAAAGGTTACAAAACCATCTCTAAAGAGTTTGGACTCCACCAATCCACAGTCAGACAGATTGTGTACAAATGGAGGAAATTCAAGACCCAGTTCAACAAATGAGACAAAAATATTATACTTGGTCATTTATTTATTGAGGAAAATGATCCAATATTACATATCTGTGAGTGGCAAAAGTATGTGAACCTTTGCTTTCAGTATCTGGTGTGACCCCCTTGTGCAGCAATAACTGCAACTAAACGTTTGCGGTAATTGTTGATCAGTCCTGCACACCGGCTTGGAGGAATTTTAGCCCGTTCCTCTGTACAGAACAGCTTCAACTCTGGGATGTTGGTGGGTTTCCTCACATGAACTGCTCGCTTCAGGTCCTTCCACAACATTTCCATTGGATTAAGGTCAGGACTTTGACTTGGCCATTCCAAAACATTAACTTTATTCTTCTTTAACCATTCTTTGGTAGAACGACTTGTGTGCTTTGGGTCATTATCTTGCTGCATGACCCACCTTCTCTTGAGATTCAGTTGATGGACAGATGTCCTGACATTTTCCTTTAGAATTTGCTGGTATAATTCACAATTCATTGTTCCATCAATGATCACAAGCCGTCCTGGCCCAGATGCAGCAAAACAGGCCCAAACCATGATACTACCACCACCATGTTTCACAGATGGGATAAGGTTCTTATGTTGGAATGCAGTGTTTTCCTTTCTCCAAACATAACGCTGCTCATTTAAAACAAAAAGTTCTATTTTGGTCTCATCCATCCACAAAACATTTTTCCAAAAGCCTTCTGGCTTGTCCACGTGATCTTTAGCAAACTGCAGACGAGCAGCAATGTTGTTTTTGGAGAGCAGTGACTTTCTCCTTGCAACCCTGCCATGCACACCATTGTTGTTCAGTCTTCTCCTGATGGTGGACTCATGAGCATTAGCTAATGTGAGAGAGGCCTTCAGTTGCTTAGAAGTTACCCTGGGGTCCTTTGTGATCTCGCCGACTATTACATGCCTTGCTCTTGGAGTGATCTTTGTTGGTCGTCCACTCCTGGGGAGGGTAACAATGGTCTTGAATTTCCTCCATTTGTACACAATCTGTCTGACTGTGGATTGGTGGAGTCCAAACTCTTTAGAGATGGTTTCGTAACCTTTTCCAGCCTGATGAGCATCAACAACGCTTTTTCTGAGGTCCTCAGAAATCTCCTTTCTTCGTGCCATGATACACTTCCACAAACATGTGTTGTGAAGATCAGACTTTGATAGATCCCTGTTCTTTAAATAAAACAGGGTGCCCACTCACACCTGATTGTTATCCCATTGATTGAAAACACCTGACTCTAATTTCACCTTCAAATTAACTGCTCATCCTAGAGGTTCACATACTTTTGCCACTCACAGATATGTAATATTGGATCATTTTCCTTAATAAATAAATGACCGAGTATAATATTTTTGTCTCATTTGTTTAACTGGGTTCTCTTTATCTACTTCTAGAACTTGTGTGAAAATCTGATGATGTTTTAGGTCTTATTTCTCTCTCTCTCATTATCTCTAGCCGCTTTATCCTTCTACAGGGTCGCAGGCAAGCTGGAGCCTATCCCAGCTGACTACGGGCGAAAGGCGGGGTACACCCTGGACAAGTCGCCAGGTCATCACAGGGCTGACACATAGACACAGACAACCATTCACACTCACACCTACGCTCAATTTAGAGTCACCAGTTAACCTAACCTGCATGTCTTTGGACTGTGGGGGAAACCGGAGCACCCGGAGGAAACCCACGCGGACACGGGGAGAACATGCAAACTCCACACAGAAAGGCCCTCGCCGGCCCCGGGGCTCGAACCCAGGACCTTCTTGCTGTGAGGCGACAGCGCTAACCACTACACCACCGTGCCGCCTAGGTCTTATTTATGCAGAAATATAGAAAATTCTAAAGGCTTCACAAACTTTCAAGCGCCACTGTAAGCCTAGTAATAAATGTTTTTGCGAATTAACAAGGAAAACAACTTTAAATCATTCATCAGTTAATGAAATCTATACAACATTAAGGGAAGGAGTCTCCAGCGTCAGTGGTAACTATAAAAGGATAAAAAGTACCATGTGTTATTTTTGGGCAGCACAGTGGTGTAGTGGTTAGCTCTGTCACCTCATAGCAAGAAGGTTCTAGGTTTGAACCTCATGGCTTTGTGGACTTGGCCTTTCTGTGTAGAGTTTGGATGTTTTCCTTGTACCTGCATGGGTTTCCTTCAGGTTTTCTGGTTTCCTCAAACAGTCCAAAGACATGCAGATTAGTTCAATTGGTTGCTCTAAATTGCCCAGAGGTGTGTATGTGAGAGTGAATGGCTGACTGTCTCTCTGTGTAGCTTTCTGATGGATTGGCGACCCCATGTGGATATGAGAATGTGCCCCGCCTCTCGCCCGATGTAAGTTGGGATTGGTTCCAGCTTCCCCTAATGGATAAGCAGTATCGAGAATGAATGCATCGTTCTTTAATAAATAAAATATTGTAACTATTGGCAAATTGTTGTATAAGAGGAATAAAAAGTACCATGTGTTATTCTTGGGCAGCACAGTGGTGTAGTGGTTAGCTCTGTCACCTCACAGCAAGAAGGTTCTAGGTTTGAACCTCATGGCCTTGTGGACTTGGCCTTTCTGTGTAGAGTTTGGATGTTCTCCTTGTACCTGCATGGGCTTTCTCCAGGTTCTCTGATTTCCTCCAACAGTCCAAAAACATGAAGATTAGTTAAATTGCACTTCAGGATGTTCTGTTATTTTAAATTTTTTAAATAATAATAATAATCTCATCTCATTATCTCTAGCCGCTTTATCCTTCTACAGGGTCGCAGGCGAGCTGGAGCCTATCCCAGCTGACTACGGGCGAAAGGCGGGGTACACCCTGGACAAGTTGCCAGGTCATCACAGGGCTGACACATAGACACAGACAACCATTCACACTCACATTCACACCTACGGTCAATTTAGAGTCACCAGTTAACCTAACCTGCATGTCTTTGGACTGTGGGGGAAACCGGAGCACCCGGAGGAAACCCACGCGGACACGGGGAGAACATGCAAACTCCGCACAGAAAGGCCCTCGCCGGCCACGGGGCTCGAACCCAGGACCTTCTTGCTGTGAGGCGACAGCGCTAACCACTACACCACCGTGCCGCCATAATAATAATAATAATAAACGTTGAGGTGGTGACAGTGACTCCACTTCATCACACCACCCTGTCGTTGATTATTATCTCATCTAGCCGACAGGTGATGAGTTTATTCCATCGTGTGTTGTCCGTTATCCGTCATTCGTCCGGCATCATCCACATTTCAGGAAAACCGCTTCTTCTTTCTCAATTCTTCACCGATTTTTATTCTTTTTGGCAGGAAGGTAGGTCTGCCTGAGGTGCATATGACTAGTTCTACCCAAATGTGCATAAATGCAATTAATAATGAAGATATGGAGTAATTAATCGATCCCTAACAAGCAGTTTCCATACAAATCACTTCTTCTCCATCTCCCTCGATTCTTCACCGATTTTGATTCTTTCTGGCATGAAGGTAGGGGTACCTAGGGTGCATATAACTTCCACCCAGATTTGCTTAATTACAATTATTAATGAAGTTATGGACTAATTAAGCCTGAATGTCTTAAGCAGTCCAATAAAAATCACTTCTCAGTCAATTCCTCGCCATTTTGGATTCTTTCTGGCAAACAGGTCGGTATTCCTAGGGTGGATATCGCTTCTCTATATAGCTTGTATATAGTGTATATAGCTTGCAGCATTTATTGCGCCCATAAGGTGGCCCACTTTAGATTGTTCCTTCTGGACTAGATGGGGCCGGAGTGAGCTACGCCGTCATCGACGGTCTCGTTTTCCAATAACACTATGACTTGGGGTCTTTAAATCTCCTTATTTTAGTTCTGTTGTACACAATACAGTAATAAGTTTCATATATAAAGTAGATAAAGCTGACGCACGTTATGGTGAAGTAGAACAAACCGACTTGCATTGCAAACTTTGATGTAACATTAAATAAAAATGTCAGAGTATAAAATTGTTTAATTTCCCAATAATAGATTCGATTAGATTTCCAAAACACACCAGCAAACCAGGCCTAGAAATCAAGGTTTTATTTTTTTTAATTCTATCAATTTTATCTGCGACTATAAAGCAGATATGCAAAGAAAGCTGAAATCAGAAAAAAAGCTGAATTTTGAAGATGCAAATTTGCCACCACGTTAAGATCTGACACTGAAAAGCAAAGTCTACTTCATCCTTCCTTCCACCTGACTCAGTGGACGAGTATGTCTGGATGTGACTTGCTGAAAGAAATACAGTGTTTTCTGACAGCATGAACAAATCCTGAATAGATATAAAACCAATACGTTCTTTTTAGCGAGGTTTTAAACGCCTCGGCCGGGGAATACGGCCTTCAACACAATGAGAGAAAACATTTGGAAAATGAAATGTTCCCAATTATAAACGACATAAATTGTGCAAATAGGGTTCGTTGGTTGGCCTTTTTCACCGCGATACATAACCACAGCATGACATCGCCAGCATGGTCATGTTGCCTCGGGATGCACAGCTTGATATTGTGCGCTGTAGCTAATGCTCTAAAGCACAAAACTGGCAATATTCTTGGTTGAAAGACTTCTTGTCATCAAAAACAGTGATCCTTGTGCTCTATGCAGAAATCCTACAGGCTACAACGCTGTGCCGTTTATTTGAAAGATAAAACATACCTTATCAATGACAGGACACTTTTCCGTTAGTCTTGTCCAAATCTGCGAACGCCAGTTATGAAAAATGACAATGGCTCAAATTCACAGCCCACATAATAGCAGAGAGCAATTCCAGGAGAAGGGATTTTTTTTCTTTTGCTGTGAAACCAAGGACATGGCTGAAGGGGAGAAGGCTTCTTTTTTAAAAAGATTGAGAGACATGTTTATCACAGTGGGTGCAAGAAGTGATAGAGGGCTGATATAGCTCCACACCATGACCTGTAAGAAACTCTGGAAAGACTTGAGATGGGTTTTCACAATGATGGGATATTATCTGGATGGATGGATGGATGGATGGATGGATGGATGGATGGATGGATGGATGGATGGATGGATGGATGGATGGATGGATGGATAACATTGATACTCTCTCGAAAATGTTGTCATTCTCCTTACATTTAAGCAGCTTCAATTAAATCTGCTGAGAGTAGAAACTGATTTCATTGGCTCGCCAATCTCAATGGCACCTCCAAGGAAGACCAAGCAGATCTGCAAATCCAGCCCTCCGCCAAAGAAACTGGTCCAGAACTTGACATAAATTCATCGATTAACCAGAAACACACAAGCATCACAATCAACAATCAACAGCACCACATCGATTAGCTGTCATGTAATATAACAGAAGAGGCGGAGCCTTCAGGGAGTGTCAATCACTATGGCTATGTCCGAAGTCTCAGGATGCACTAACACAACCATAACTGGAATACGTTCCATGAGAATACGACTGAGTAGTAAGAACGTTGTACAACTCCAGACTGATCTCAAGACCACCTTTTGAAGGTCTCGGAATCAACCGCATTTTTACTCAGTCTTGTCTCAGTCTCGATGATAGAGGACTTGGGATTTTATGTCAAGACCACAACTGTGGGGATTTCACTAAATTGCCGATGCATTGTCTGATTTATTTGTTAACATCATTACTGTGATTGGGTGTAAAATTTCCTGCTTCAAATGTGACCGATAACATGATTCATTACTAATTTGAAAATTTTCTTCCTCTTCAATGACTATCACCCCTCCCCCGCCAATTCACAGCCACTGGTTTGGTTCTGGTCTTGACTTGATCTCAACCCCTCAAAGTCTTGGTCTTGTCTCAGTCTCGATACACTCTGGGCTTGGTCTTGGTCTCGGTTTAGATGGTCTTGACTAGAACACTACTCTATCGTGACTGTAGATGATTATAACGGCCAGTTTAACCCTGCATTGGTTTGTTTTTGTGCCTCATCCCGAGTGCACAGTAGGACTTTCTCTTCAAGTCGCTCTTACTATGGAATACAGACGACTTAAAGGGGAAGTGAAGGCATTTTTTTTTTATTATCAAAATTCTGTTTATCTCATCTCATTATTTGTAGCCGCTTTATCCTGTTCTACAGGGTCGCAGGCAAGCTGGAGCCTATCCCAGCTGACTACGGGCGAAAGGCGGGGTACACCCTGGACAAGTCGCCAGGTCATCACAGGGCTGACACATAGGCCAAGTTTACATTAGACCGTATCTGTCTCGTTTTCTTCACGGATGCACTGTCCATTTACATTAAAACGCCGGGAAAAGGGGAATCCGCCAGGGTCCACGTATTCAATCCAGATCGTGTCAGCTCCGGTGCTGTGTAAACATTGAGAATACGCGGATACGCTGTGCTGAGCTCTAGCTGGCGTCGTCTTTGGACAACGTCACTGTGACATCCACCTTCCTGATTCGCTGGCGTTGGTCATGTGACGCGACTGCTGAAAAACGGCACGGACTTCCGCCTTGTATCACCTTTCATTAAAAAGTATGAAAATACTGCAAATACTGATGCAAATACTGCCCATTGTGTAGTTATGATTGTCTTTAGGCTTGCCATCCTTCCACTTGCAAGTGGTAAGTGACGCGCATGCCCGACATGCACTGAGATCACACACACAGCAGCTCAGTCCCGAATCACTGCTCGTGCGCTATACTCGCGCGCTCTGTGAGCTGCGCAGGGCCGGAGTGCGCACCCTCCAGAGGGCACTCGCTGTTCAGGGCGGAGTGATTTGGAGCGCAGGATGCCTGCGGAGCCGAGCGTATCCGTGTATTGGTGTTGCTGTGTGCACGTGAATCGTGTATTGGTGTTGCTGTGTGCACGTGAATCGTGTATTGGTGTTGCTGTGTGCACGCTAATCGTTTTAAAAACGTTAATCTGATGATCCACTGATACGGTCTAATGTAAACCCCACCATAGACACAGACAACCATTCACACCTACAGTCAATTTAGAGTCACCAGTTAACCTAACCTGCACGTCTTTGGACTGTGGGGGAAACCGGAGCACCCGGAGGAAACCCACGCGGACACAGGGAGAACATGCAAACTCCACACAGAAAGGCCCTCGCCGGCCCCGGGGCTCGAACCCGGACCTTCTTGCTGTGAGGCGACAGCGCTAACCACTACACCACCATGCCGCCCATAGCAAATTATGAGTGTTTGAAATATGCTCTGTAATATATCAGTCCATATGTCAAAGCAATGGCCGTAAACGAGATTTGTTGAGACCTGTGCAAGACATCATAGAACGGAAGTAAAACGTACAGCAGAAATCAAAGTGACCAACATCTACCAACGTTTCCTGTGTCCGAAATCGCTCACTCGTTCACTACTCCCTATATAGGGAATTACTATATAGAGGACTGTATAGTGACCTCACTTGTAAAATGAAAAAAATGCTTTCGGACACTAGTCCATCACGCTGGTATTTACGTTCATTACTGTCGCACAATTAAAACGTGCCAGATCAGTCGGCTGGTGGGTTTTCAAAATAATAAATACATGCATGTACAGTGTTTTTGTGATAAATCCATATTATACTGAGCGCATTTCCAACATTAATCAATACAAAGTTCCTGCAGCTTTCAGTTCTTTTAAATCAAGGCTGAATACTTTCTTCTTTGCCGCTGCCTTTTATTAAATCACATTTGAGACTTTTAATTTGATTTCTTTCAGCACGGACAGCACTACAAAATGGCGTCCCCACTACATAGTGCCCTATATAGTGAGTAGGGAGCGATTTCGGACACAGAGGTGTCAAAAGACGCGCGCCCCCTTTTGAATGCTGACGTGATCAAGCCGGAAGTTTTGTTTGTTTTGATAGCAATCAGGAAAGTTTGAAAAAAGTCGGCAGTAATCGTCATTTAAACTCGTTTTTGTGCAATACTTCGTTTGGAAAACAGTTTTCAAAATGGCGGCGCTGACACCTGGCTGACACTTGATGTTTCGAAGTCTTGCACAAGTCTCGTGAAGATCGCGCGGATAAGCGACGCCTGCCGTGGACCAAACGAACTAAATTCAACACGGCTAAAAACCGAATAGGCCGATAAGTATAATATTTAATTGCAATTAGTTGCCAATATGAGTCACGATATAAGGTTACTAAAACCGAAAACGTAATTGAATAACACGTTAATTAAGAAATAAAGCAAGTTTAAAAATGACTTCAGTTCTCCTTTAAAACACTTATGCTTTCAGTTAGAATTAATTTGGTTTTAATGAAACACGAACTGTTTGTTGGGCGGCACAGTGGTGTAGTGGTTAGCGCTGTCGCCTCACAGCAAGAAGGTCCGGGTTCGAGCCCTGTGGCCAGCGAGGGCCTTTCTGTGCGGAGTTTGCATGTTCTCCCCGTGTCCGCGTGGGTTTCCTCCGGGTGCTCCGGTTTCCCCCACAGTCCAAAGACATGCAGGTTAGGTTAACTGGTGACTCTAAATTGAGCGTAGGTGTGAATGTGAGTGTGAATGGTTGTCTGTGTCTATGTGTCAGCCCTGTGATGACCTGGCGACTTGTCCAGGGTGTACCCCGCCTTTCGCCCGTAGTCAGCTGGGATAGGCTCCAGCTTGCCTGCGACCCTGTAGAAGGATAAAGCAGCTAGAGATAATGAGATGAGATGAGACGAAATGTTTGTCAGAACAACTTTTTGTCCATGTTATTTTCTTCTCTGTGTAGAAGCAGTAAATCCTGGCGTATTTCATGCAACAGCGCCTCCTGGAGGAGACATGCACTTTACAAACAAGTAAAAATACTGGTTTACGGTCATTTAGCACAAAAGTTTTTTTCGAACAAGTTCTAAGAATATTTAATCTTCATTATAAATGCCTATTGATCATGCTTAAAGATGTTTGATGTATTTTGGATTCTTGTCAGGTTTTTGGTTTTGTTTTCCTGCTGACGAGCCTAACCTGCAGGCTCATCAGCACAGCTTCACTTTGTGGCTTTATTAGTCAAATACATACATAAACAGTTATGTGATATCAACTGGACTTTTTTAAAATAATTTTGAGTACAGTTTTAGGTTTAGCTTCTACTCTTAGTCAGCAAAACACACATTGTCAATCGGGGCAAGAGGTGTAATCCACCAGTGAACAATTTTGGGAAACACGTAAATTATTGACGGTCAGTAGAGTTTGTGATATGTTCAGAAGGGGCAGGGACGTGATCTATGAAGGTGCCCACAATTCAAGGTTTCTTATGCCTTAACAACAAATCTATAAACACACCAGAGAATTAGATTTTCAGCCCATGTTTCAGAAATAACTCATCAACCTCTGATCCGTAACATGCAGAGCAGCAGAAATAGAAAGTTTAATATTTGATGCTAATTCTGGCTTCTAAACAATCATAATAAACCCCTTGTTATATCAAGAAGAGTATTTTATTTTGATTATTGGGACCATTCCATGTTGAAATAAGAGTTGTGATTGAAATGAGAGCTGTGCGAAATGGACTTTTGTGCTAAATGACCAGATACCAAAAGTTTTAGCACCATTGGGTTGATGGTGGACAACAAAGTTCCAACAACGCTGAAAATAACAGGAATACGGTAAATACGTGGTCGTGGTGATGACGAAATGTAAACGAAATTCAGGTGCTAATGAACAGAACAAAATATCTTTTGTGTTTATAATGTTTGTGAGTCATTTCTGGATCGTACTGAGCGATGATATAAGTATTACATCGTCATTTTTTCTTTAATCACAAAGCTGTCGTCATCTTAAAGGGATCGTCATCATGTAATCTGACTTGGAGAACATGTTTTCACATGAGCTGCATTTCCATTGCAGTTTTGTGCAAAATATTTAAAAAATTTCAACAAATACAATCGCGAATGGTCCGTGTTTCTGTTGAGTGATTTTATGCGATTAAAGTTGGGGTTTCTCTTCTTGCGATAGCTCTGACATAGCCCTCTTTTTTTTCAGAAAGGTAGCATTTCCATTTGATCATCGAGTCATGTCATGTAGCTGAAATGCGAGAAACGTGTTTCCATTTCAGTGTTGCGAAATATTGCTTGATCGAATCGTCTGAAAAACCACCTCATGCAAGCGTAAAAACTTTTTTCAGGTATTTGCATTTTGTTTTGTTTTTTAATTCATGTTTCCATTACTCATGTTTTTGTTCTGGGCGGCACGGTGGTGTAGTGGTTAGCGCTGTCGCCTCACAGCAAGAAGGTCCTGGGTTCGAGCCCCATGGCCGGCGAGGGCCTTTCTGTGCGGAGTTTGCATGTTCTCCCCGTGTCCGCGTGGGTTTCCTCCGGGTGCTCCGGTTTCCCCCACAGTCCAAAGACATGCAGGTTAGGTTAACTGGTGACTCTAAATTGAGCGTAGGTGTGAATGTGAGTGTGAATGGTTGTCTGTGTCTATGTGTCAGCCCTGTGATGACCTGGCGACTTGTCCAGGGTGAACCCCGCCTTTCGCCCGTAGTCAGCTGGGATAGGCTCCAGCTTGCCTGCGACCCTGTAGAAGGATAAAGCGGCTAGAGATAATGAGATGAGATGTTTTTGTTCTTAATTTCAAATTGGGCAGGTTAATAGAAACACGGCTATGGTCTGGCCCAGAATTTGTAATCATCTCGGACAGTGTGATGAGTAAAAATCTTAAAGTCAGATAAATTAAGGGAAATTTTGTGACCTTGATCTTTCAAGTTTAAATTTCAGCGATGATTGATGTACTTTAACACAAGATTCAAACACACACCAATCTGGCGACCACAGTTAAAGCTTTCTAAAGGCACCACTGGTGCATGTGTTTTAGGAGTGTGGAAATGGAAAGAAATGCTGAACAGAGGTGCAGTGTTTGGATTTTGAATTTCAAAATAGCTAGTTTCTGCACAAACCACCTCCACAAAACTGTGAGCTCCTCTGGTGTATACTGAAAAAGAAAGAAAAAATCACAGCACAAGTGTAATGGATTCTGAAAGCTCTGCTACAGAGAATGAGTTGACAACCTTATAGGACCAAAGGCTCACCCCTGAGGGACACCAGACAGACAGAATTCGTAATTACACACTGCAAACAGCATGACTCTGTCTAGCAAATGCTTGTACTGATTATACCACGAAGTGGAAGCTGGGCGCAGTGAAGGATTATGTATAGAACCAGCAGGCGAAAATAAGTGGAAGGATTGAATCAACATCTTTTCCAGCTGGGCACAAATTCAACAGCACTATTCAACATGGCTCATTTTGCCATACAGAATACACACGTTGTTGTTGGGTTTTTTTTTTTTAATCCATGGGACAATTAAGCCTTGTTGTGTCAGCGTGTCATATTACCTTCTTGTCACCTTGATGAAAAGCCGTCAGAAAAATCTGGATGACGTTCTTACACTTTGGGAATATGTTTATCGAGTTCAGTGGGGGTGGGTTTTTTGGAGTGTTTTTTTTTCCCTCACGGCGTTATTGACATTTCTTTATCAGGCGCAGATCGCAGGCTAGCAGAGGACAGTAGAATGACGTTCTTTATTACCACCGCATTAAAACTCAATCCTCGGCTTGTCTCAGCCAGACTTGTTATTTCTTCTCGGGATCACTTTTCAGGATTTATGGGATCAGTGACACAGAAAATGGGGGCTGTTAAGTTTTTCGCATGCCGCAATTCAATCAGGGCCTGAAATCCCCCCTGGCTCGGTCAGCCTTCTCCTCCCCCTACGCAGCAGGTAGTCCAGTAGGATTTAATTCCTCCCCAGGCTGCAGAGGGAGGGCCTTGCAAAAAAAAAAAAAATCATTACTCTCTATAATCCCTACCTCCTGTCAGGCACGACGCTAATGTGTGTATGACAAAACCAGGGAATGAGAATGACAGGCGCAGTAGCTTTAATGGAATTAAAGAAATTGGATTAGAGAAAGTTAAAAAAGAGGGTGATCTGTTCCACCCATAAAAAAAAAAAAAATTAAATTCCAGGTTTAAGTGCCCTTGCTTGCCAAGGTCTTTCATCCTATTCTAACTTCATTCCCTGAGCTGCCTCCACTTTTGTCCCTCATGACAAAGTGAGGAGCAAGTCGTACCATTCCAGGCTGTGTCTACTCCTCTGACAGGGTATTGCTCACACATTTAGTTCCTGGCAGCCCTGAAAGATTTATGATTCCGTCGACATCTTGCCTGACACAAAAGTCCTTGTGTTCGCTTTTAATTATCAGGAATCTTATTTCCCAGACCTGAAAATCCTTGCCATTTGTTGAAACTCAATATTATTTTTAATCTGATTAATTTGAGCAGCGGAGCTGTTCAGGACCACTTGGATCCTACTAAAAAAAACCCCAACCTCCTTGTAGCATTTACTGAGGACTACTTGTGTGTCTGTACATAAAAATGTGTAGGCGTATCAGGTGTTTACTGAGAAAAATCAGAGCCCCAGCCATGTAATGGGTTCTGAAAAATATAGCCTAATCACAATGTGAACTTCCTGCTGGGCTACGAAGAGTGGGCTGACAACCACGCAGGACCAAATGCTTGCCCCTGAGGGACGCCAGAAGGAATTTATAAATAGACAGTCTACAAAGCAATGCTCTGGCAAGCAGGCACTTCTGAGATACTCTGAGGAGCAAAAGAATATCTACAGATGCGACATGGGGGAAAATACAGCTGTAAGAGCAACAACAACAGTGTTAAATAATAGTGTTTCCGCTATGAGTTGTAGCACCGCGACTGCATTAGCATGACAAGGGCAGTGTGTACTTGACGTGAGTGTGCCGGTTTGCAATTTAGTTGTCTGAATGGAACCTCAGCAAAAAGTTAGAGGGAAATTATGCCCTTAAGAGGTTATGAATCATTCATACACAGTGCCATGGCGCTGAACTGCATTGACCCATCATGCCGCTGTCATTTTAGGCATTTAAAAAAATAGGCCACAGGCAGAGTCCCTGATATGCTGCAGATATGAACTAATAATAATCATTTTCCAAAAGATATTTTGGAAATTAATGGATACGAGATTTAATCTTAAGGCGACTAAATCCATGTTGCTGAGGCTCGAGGTCAGATGGATGGATTTCTCGTGCTCATGCGGTTTTGCAGCTTTACATCAGACCATGTCTTCCACATCTGATCTTTATCAGACAAGCAGTGATCACTCCTTGTACCTCAACTTTCCAGCAGGGTGTCACTGTCGAGCCGGCAACGGAGTCGAGAGAGAGAGAGAGAGAGAAAGCATTGTTGAGCGAGAATGAAGTGATTGATAGCTTTCTAAAAAGCTGCCTGGAACCAATGCATGCCGCAGAACAGATTTCCGAAATCACACCACGCTTTTTCGGCTATGACAGAAAGCACCCAGTGGTGATGTATTATTCTGCTGCAGGGGTTTTATGCGGAAACATATTCTGTGAATGTTCTTGTAATACACTACCCACTGCCAAACAACTACCTAATGGTGTCAGGACTCTTTCCTATAAAATTAACCACATCCGGCTGTGTGTTTAGTGTATCGCTGACTCTCGAGTCTCAGTTTGTTTTTATGTGAATCGACTGGCATCAGGTGAGCAGTTTCTTAACGTGGACTTCCGTTGCTTCCATAATCAAACCTTCATTTAGATTTGGAGATATCTTGTCATCCTGCCTGCTGGATTTCCTGCTCTGAGTTTGGTGTACAGATCAGTTGCTCGCTGCCATCTTTGTTTTCACGCTGACGTATCGCACCTGAAGTCTCCAGAAATTTGAAAACTGCAGATTTTTTTTTTTTTGGCACTTGTTACTTGTAAATCAGAGCGTCATCTGTTTGTGATTATAAAGTCTGCTTACAGCTTAAAAGCATCAGAGCATGATGGCTCAGCATGCAGTGTTGCTGCTTCACGGTCGAGGTGTGTGTAGAACTGTTTCAATGTTTTAATTCCATCTACTCCTGAAGGAATTCAAACTAATCCTACCCTCTCCCAGAGACACTCTTGATCCTTTCTGCCTGCTCCTCAAGGCTTTCAAATCAATCCCACACTCTCCAGAAGGAATTCTGCCCACTTCTGTTTTACCCCCTCCCGAAGGAATTCTGACTAATCCTGCCTGCTTCTACAGGCACTTGCGAGGAATTCCTCTGCTCCCAAAGACACGCTGGACCAATTCTGCCCACTCCTATCAGAATTATGTCCAATCTTCCCATTCCCCTTGACACTCTTGTCCAATCCCACCCACTTCCAAAGAAATTCTGACCAATCCGACCCTCTCCTGGAGGAATCCCAAACAATACAACCTTCTCCTGAAGGAATTCCCACCGATCCCGATGAATGAATTCTGACTAATCCAGCCTGCATCTACAGACGCTTTGGAATTCTTACCAAAGCCGCCCAGTCCCAAAGGAATTCTTCCCAGTGTTGCCTGCTCCAACTAATCCTGCTCACTCCAGAAGGAATTCCAACTAATACTATGCACTTCCAGTGGAATTCCTACCAATCCTGCTTGTTCCCAAATTAATTCTGACTAACCCTCTTGCTTTCACAGATTCTCATAACTCATCCTGCCTGCTCCTCAAACATTCTGAGCAGAACATTTTTCATCGATTCTATGGGATCCCAGTTCTAAGGGTCCAGGGTTCAATCCGGTGACTGTTTAGTAGTGTTAGGATTGACGGAGGTGTGGTGAAGTTAGGATCCAAGAGCCGAACACAGACAGTAATCCAATAAATAATATGATTTAATTCAGGGAAGAAAGGGCATGGCAAAAAGGTAAACATGTTCTCATCTCATCTCATTATCTCTAGCCGCTTTATCCTTCTACAGGGTCGCAGGCAAGCTGGAGCCTATCCCAGCTGACTACGGGCGAAAGGCGGGGTACACCCTGGACAAGTCGCCAGGTCATCACAGGGCTGACACATAGACACAGACAATCATTCACACCTACGGTCAATTTAGAGTCACCAGTTAACCTAACCTGCATGTCTTTGGACTGTGGGGGAAACCGGAGCACCCGGGGGAAACCCACGTGGACACAGGGAGAACATGCAAACTCCACACAGAAAGGCCCTCGCCGGCCCCGGGGCTTGAACCCAGGACCTTCTTGCTGTGAGGCGACAGCGCTAACCACTACACCACCGTGCCACCCAAAAAGGTAAACAAACAAGATAAAAAACAAATGGCAAAAATAGTCTGGACAAAATGAGACAAACAACTTGACAAAAACATGAGACAGGCAGAGACAAAAACGCTAGTGCAAAAAAACATGAACAAGAAAAGACCCTTAGTGCAAGAAACCATGAACCAGAAGAATGCTAGTGCAAAAACCATGAACAAGAAAAAGTCACTACAGAGCAAAACCATGAGAAGCAAGAGAGGCACAGAAACAGCTAGAAAAGCAAACGAGACATTCTGGCAAAGTCTGACTCTGAGAACGGCTTATTTATACACAGCAGTGAAAACCAGAAAGTGAATACGGGTGAGAAGGGATTCCTGTCCCGGATCCGGATCGGCGCTGGCGTGAGAGATCTGTACTCTCCGGAGTGGATGTCTGGGACGGAGCATGACAAGTAGGCATCCTTCAGTCTTGAGAGACTATGGAGTTGCACTCTGGGCGTTGATTCTGGTACAGCGCTGGGTGTGATTTTTGTCGACGCTGCATAGCGAAGCTGGAGTGTCCTTTCCAGTGCGCAAAGCCTGGAGAACAAGCTGTTACCCATGCAGCAGGTCCCCCCTCTCCACGTCACTGAAATGCTCCAGTGGAAAGGCGAATGCCAATACACATGGTTCTAGTGCCGTCGCAGGAGTTGCCAGAATGTTGCTGTACACAGCCACAGACTACCTTAGGGACTCCGACTCCGGATTTTTCCTCAGGGTTGACTCCCGAAGCCTTTCCCATGAGAGGGTATGGCCGCAAGGCAGCGGAGGTTTGAGATCAGGGTTTTCCTTCCCCTAGATGGATTGCCTTCCAAGGCTGACGAGCCCTATCTACCCAAGAAGGTGACTGTTTATTTGGAATTATACATGTTCCTCCCATCTCCATGTGGGTTTCCTGTTGTCTATGTGTTCCAGTTTTCCCAGGAATGGCTCTGGATCAACTCTAATCCTGAACAGCTACCATTTAGACAAATATGAGTGTTTTGTAACCCTTTGACACAAATTAACTCCCAAATACACTTTATTTATAGGATACACTTATTATATTACTGTTTACACATTTCCAATCTGGTGATTGATGTAAATCACCTCCTTCAACCCAATTAATGTTGAGGACCATCCATGAATGAGACACACCAGACTCTCAAAATGCTCTTCAGTCTACTTATCAGGTCATCACATAGTCGTACAGCTAATGAAACTCAAGCTCTGTGCTTCCATAATGCAGGCTCAATGAAGTGACCCTTAATGGGTCTTGTTCAGAAGCAGAGCAGCTGTGTGTGCTTTCATCGTGAGCCAGTTCCCGTCCGATGGCCAGCACTGAAATCATTTCTACACCATCTTTGAGCTCAGGCGGCCGATTAGACAGTTTGCTTAACAGAACGAATTCATGGGCCGTTAAAAAATGTGACCTACATTGGCAAAGCAAACCTCACTCAGAAGTCCTGATGATTTTATTTGCTTATAACTCTCAGCTGGAAGAAATGCTTCATCTCTGTGCCTGTTTAGATCTCAACTTCAATTATTCGATGGGAAAATAGAGACACTAAAGACGCTTCCAGACTTTTTTTTTCTAGACGTGGTGAATATTTAATACCAACACTGGTTCATTTTTAATTAACAATCTGGTCCAAGCTCCAGAAATCACGTGTGTCTTGGTCTATTGAACATATTCTTTATTAAATGTGGTTTAATGCTCACTGTGGTTTAATGTGTGGGATTGTAGTCATGCGGAGGATGGTTTTCAATACAGCAGCATGGCCTTTTAATGATCTCTTAATCTGAACAGTGGTGGGAAACTTATAGATCTGCTGTAGCTGTCAAATGTAGAGCTTTTAAAGTTTTATTTATATAAATAACAGTAATAAAGGGTCTGCTGACTGTCTCCTGTTTCTACTTATTCTATAAAGAAAATACGCCTTCTGTATTGAAAATTATGATTTTATTTAAATTTGGTGGTTATGGACGACATTAGTGCTGCAGTCATCTCATCTCATCTCATTATCTCTAGCCGCTTTATCCTTCTACAGGGTCGCAGGCAAGCTGGAGCCTATCCCAGCTGACTACGGGCGAAAGGCGGGGTACACCCTGGACAAGTCGCCAGGTCATCACAGGGCTGACACATAGACACAGACAACCATTCACACTCACATTCACACCTACGGTCAATTTAGAGTCACCAGTTAACCTAACCTGCATGTCTTTGGACTGTGGGGGAAACCGGAGCACCCGGAGGAAACCCACGCGGACACGGGGAGAACATGCAAACTCCGCACAGAAAGGCCCTCGCCGGCCCCGGGGCTCGAACCCAGGACCTTCTTGCTGTGAGGCGACAGCGCTAACCACTACACCACCGTGCCGCCTGCTGCAGTCATGCATGTCAAAATATTTTTTAAAAAATTTAGAAGAGACCTCAAGGCTGGGTTTTCAGTCACTTGCCCCGCCCACCAACTAGACTACATTACAGTCATTTAGCAGATGCTGTTATCCAAAGCGATGTACCCAAAGCAGCCTGGGGGGCAGTTGGGGGTTCAGTGCCTTGCCCAAGAGCACTTCAGCCACTCCTGCTGATCCAGAGAATCAAACCTGCAACCTTTTAGTCCCAAAGCTGCTTCTTTAACCATTAGGCCACGGCTTCACCTTGGAACACTAGAACACTGGAAGACTAGCTGGAAGCTTCCTTGAGCTCACTTTCTGTTTATGAAGCTTTAGTGTTAGCTAAAATCACTACAAACTAGCCAACTTGCCAGGTAGGGGGTTCAGGTGTTAGTACTTACTTAGGCCTTTAGCTCCTCCTGGAGCATAGGCCATCGACGATCTCCCTCCTTCATCTCGTCCTGTCTTGGGCTAGCCTCTCAAGCATGTTCCAGGTGTGGCCCCAGCTCTTCATCACAGTCTCAACATCACATCTCCAGGTGTTTTTGGGGCGTCCTCTTTTCTGCTTGCTCTGGGGATTCCATTTTAATGTTTGCCTTGTAACACTATCTGGATGTTTCCTCAAGGTGTGGCCAATCCATCTCCATTTACACCAACTGATTTGTATTTGAATGGGTTCCTGACCTGAACGTTCCCAAAGATCTTTGTTTGTTACTCTGTCTATCTTAGGCCCTGTCCACATGGCAACGGATTCAGGTGAATCTGATAAAATTGTTTATCGTTTCGGCCTGGCGTCCACACAGCACCGGCATTTTGGGTGCCCCAAAACGAAATCTTTTGAGAACAGGTTCCAGAGTGGAAAAATCTGGCAACGGCGCCGTTGCGAAGTCGTCTGGATGAGTAGAACGGATTTGTTTACGATGACGTCACAACCACATGACTGTCAGTGCTTCATGCCGGGTAGAAGTGTAACGAACTCGATGCGAGTTGTCAATAAATCCTATAACTTGGTTCATGAAATGCGCTTACAAAATATTTTCACTATGATTATTTATTGTGGGCGGCACAGTGGTGTAGTGGTTAGCGCTGTCGCCTCACAGCAAGAAGGTCCTGGGTTCGAGCCCCGTGGCCGGCGAGGGCCTTTCTGTGTGGAGTTTGCATGTTCTCCCCGTGTCCGCGTGGGTTTCCTCCGGGTGCTCCGGTTTCCCCCACAGTCCAAAGACATGCAGGTTAGGTTAACTGGTGACTCTAAATTGACCGTAGGTGTGAATGTGAGTGTGAATGGTTGTCTGTGTCTATGTGTCAGCCCTGTGATGACCTGGCGACTTGTCCAGGGTGTACCCCGCCTTTCGCCCGTAGTCAGCTGGGATAGGCTCCAGCTTGCCTGCGACCCTGTAGAAGGATAAAGCGGCTAGAGATAATGAGATGAGAATGAGATATTTATTGTGTAATGGTGCAAAGTGAGTGAGTGAGAGAATAGCCCTTAGGGCAGAGTCTTTAGTCCAAACACTGCGGAAGCAGTACCAAACCGCGCACCGCCCGTGCGCTTTCCAAAAACAAAAACAATCCCGGCAGCAAAAATAGGAAAAAAAAAAGGAGCGATCTCACCTCTTCAGATGTTGGTTTAAGTCCGACAATACATTCCTCAAAAAGGGCATAGAAGAACAAAGTAATCCATCAACGTATAGCATTCAATTTATTCCGGACCATTAAAGAATTCTGGAGGATATCAGAATGTTGGCGTACCGGCTTCCATCTACCCCCATTCATTCCTCTTTCCGTGTCTTTCATTTTACGCTACTGATTAATAATCAAAACTTTATGTGGCTGATGCTACAGAAGAAGGGGTTTATGCGCATGCGTCTACTTCTT
Organism: Neoarius graeffei; assembly: GCF_027579695.1. Classification (NCBI taxonomy): domain Eukaryota; kingdom Metazoa; phylum Chordata; class Actinopteri; order Siluriformes; family Ariidae; genus Neoarius; species Neoarius graeffei. The sequence goes on along the minus strand of NC_083591.1, from coordinate 4,592,608 downwards.
CTATTGTTCTGGTGTCTCCGATGGGACCGTCTTACAGCGCACGTAGAGGTGTGGCATGTGTATTGCATCGTTTTCAGCAAGCGTTGCGTTGCCATATGTACCTGATATTTTACTGATCCGTTGCCCATGTGGACGCGATATTTAAAAAAAAAAATCTCGTTGCCGTTGTCTCACTTTCGACATTTGATATGTTGTCTATGTTCTATTGTGAATACAATATCAGTTTTTGAGATTTGTAAATTATTGCATTCCATTTTTATTTACAATTTGTACTTTGTCCCTACTTTTTTGGAATCAGGGTTGTATGATATATGGCTCATAAAATAGAGTCTCTAAAAGTAACATGCTATTAAAGTGAAAAAAGGGCATTCTGTTTTCCAGTCTTTCATTACCTGTATGAAAGCGATTTTCAAAGCTGTAGGAGGTAAAAAAAAAAAGGTTGTATTTAATTTCTGAACACTTTTTAAAGCATAACCATCACTCTGCAGGGTTCTAAAGTTTCGAAAGTGTAGGTGAGATCATTCTCCTTGAGTGTTCAGAATTCACTGCTGCCATAGCAACGAGAAGCAATGCCAAAGGTGATGCCGTTAATAGGCAGTGGTTAATGGTTGATTAAAATTGATCACTTAAGGCCTGTAATTTTGATTATGATGTTAATGAATGGCTTTTCACTTATATCCAGGTCAAAATAATTTTCATGTCACATTACTGGTATTTTTTATTTCTCTTACAGCGTGATTTTATTCTCAAATCTGCACTTTATATAATTATTCTTTAAAGAAATTTTTAGACATCTCATTATCTCTAGCCGCTTTATCCTTCTACAGGGTCGCAGGCAAGCTGGAGCCTATCCCAGCTGACTACGGGCGAAAGGCGGGGTTCACCCTGGACAAGTCGCCAGGTCATCACAGGGCTGACACATAGACACAGACAACCATTCACACTCACATTCACACCTACGCTCAATTTAGAGTCACCAGTTAACCTAACCTGCATGTCTTTGGACTGTGGGGGAAACCGGAGCACCCGGAGGAAACCCACGCGGACACGGGGAGAACATGCAAACTCCACACAGAAAGGCCCTCGCCGGCCACGGGGCTCGAACCCGGACCTTCTTGCTGTGAGGCGACAGCGCTAACCACTACACCACCGTGCCGCCCATTTTTAGACATATATTAAACAATATTGCAGTTATATTCTTTTTTTTTTTTTTTTTGGTAAAGTCTGTACCTAAGCTAATGAACACTGCTGTCTAGTTTCCACACAGATTATCATCTGATTCACCTGGAAGGGACTTTTAGCTTCGCACAATTTTATCAGAGAAAGCTCGGGATGAAGGAGATGAAGATGAAGGAAAAAATTGTCCCGTCCCTTTTCAACAGCACATTCGATAAGGTTCACACTCATCTAAATCATAACGACCAAAATCAGTCAGGCAGAAAAAAAAATAACCTGAATCTTCTGAATGGTATAATCAAGCAGATTCACACTCATCAAAATCATACTGTCATGAGCACAGAGTTGGATCTGTGAAGAGTTTGGGTCCAAAACGTGATAAAGCCACTGTAATAAACTTGAGAAAAAATGTATTTACCAAAAAATTCTTAGCATGAAAACCAGTATTTGTTGCTTGAAACGTTAATATAACACCATGAGGTTGTAATAACATTAAAAATGCAAATCTAGATTTTGATCTTTAAATATTATTTAAAGAAAACTGATTTTTCCCCCCAAAATGTGATAAATCCATTACATCACTTTTTTTTTCTTAAATGTGTGTGAAATATAACTAGAAACAAGAAGTAAAGTTGATCTACACATACGACAGCCTCTGAACTTGGACCATCTCTTATAATGGACCACAGATTTTCCCAAATTACGTTCATTTTGTTGTCTACAAGCCCCAATCTATTTGACACAAAGTTCTGAGGAACTTTCATAAACCCAGTCAAAAGAAGGACAAACTTTTTATTCTGAACAATAAATTCCAAAGTCTGGACACCTTGTCCAGCATGCACTTAAATTCATAGCGGAGCTTTTATTTACAACCCCAATTCCGTAAATTTGGGACATGGTGTCAGTTTTCAGCCTTGTCCCTTGCATACAGAGATTTTCCCACATTCTCTGAATCCTTTAATGATATTATATACAGTGGTGCTTGAAAGTTTGTGAACCCTTTAGAATTTTCTATATTTCTGGATAAATATGACCTAAAACATCATCAGATTTTCACGCAAGTCCTAAAAGTAGATAAAGAGAACCCAGTTAAACAAGACAAAAATATTATACTTGGTCATTTATTTATTGAGGAAAATGATCCAATATTACATATCTGTGAGTGGCAAAAGTATGTGAACCTCTAGGATTAGCCGTTAATTTGAAGGTGAAATTAGAGTCAGGTGTTTTCAATCAATGGGATGACAATCAGGTGTGAGTGGGCACCCTGTTTTATTTAAAGAACAGGGATCTATCAAAGTCTGATCTTCACAACACATGTTTGTGGAAGTGTATCATGGCACGAACAAAGGAGATTTCTGAGGACCTCAGAAAAAGCGCTGTTGATGCTCGTCAGGCTGGAAAAGGTTACAAAACCATCTCTAAAGAGTTTGGACTCCACCAATCCACAGTCAGGCAGATTATGAACAAATGGAGACATGTCTGTGAAGATTCTCAATCATCCAGGTCATAGTAAACTCTGGGTGGTAGAAATGGGCAACTGGACTTGCTTGAAGAGTCTTGAAAACATTTCACCTCTCATCCAAAAGGCTTCCTCAGTTCTGTCTGACTAATAGGGAGTATCAGATATTTATCCTCTCCTGGATCAGAATCAGAATCAGAATTCTGATGACCAGCTCATCTAAGGTGTCACTGAGGCATCATGTTGGTGTGGGTCACTGGAGGCTGGGTGTGAACGGCGAGTCATTATGGTGATCAAAGGATTGTCCGTTAGGGTGATCAATGGCAATCTGACTCTCTCTGTCCTCCTGTGAGTCACTGAAAACAGCTGGGTCTTGGCGTACACCCAGCCGTCTGGGAAGAGTGTCCAATACCGCCTTGTAGATGGTTGACAAATGATGTCTTAGACCCCCACCTCTGTTCAGTGATGGCCGTTCCAGGTTGACAAAAATGGCTTCTTTAACTCCTCGCTCATACCAACGATCCTCTCTGGCTAAAATGCGTACATTACAATCCTGAAATGAGTGTCCTTTGTTGTTAAGATGAATGTAGACAGCCGAGTCCTGGCCTGAGGAGCTGGCTCTCCTGTGTAGCGCCTGTATAGCGGTTGTTTGGTCTCACCAATATACGAATCCGTGCAATTCTCACTGCACTGAATTGCATACACTACAACAAAGGACACTTTTTTTTTACATGGAGTTTTACATGGAGAACGTTACGTTATTCTTAAATTGTTGCACTGTTTGCCCATGCAGTCTTTCACAGAGCGGTGAACTCCGCCCCATCTTTACTTCTGAGAGACTCCGCCTCTCTGGGAGGGTCTTTTTCAAATCAAATCAAATCAAGTTTATTTGTACAGCGCTTTTAACAATAAACATTGTCGCAAAGCAGCTTTACAGAATTTGAACGACTTAAAACATGAGCTAATTTTATCCCTAATCTATCCCCAATGAGCAAGCCTGTGGCGACGGTGGCAAGGAAAAACTCCCTCAGACGACATGAGGAAGAAACCTCGAGAGGAACCAGACTCAAAAGGGAACCCATCCTCATTTGGGCAACAACAGACAACCTGACTATAATATTAACAGTTTTAACAGGTATAACCCTCAACTGTCCTCATGGGGCCGTCCTTCACAGGAGTGGGGCGATAAAACTCCGACCAGACACAGGGCACAGGACACAGACTTTTTATACTCAATCATGTTACTGACCTGTTGCCAATTAACCAAATTAGTTTTTTGTTTGTTTGTTTGTTTGTTTGTTTGTTTGTTTGTTTTCCACATGACATAACTTTTTCAGTCTTTTGTTGCCCTGTAACAACTCTTCTGAAATGTATTGCTGACATCAAATTCAAAATGAAAATATATTTTTCAAAAATAAATTAAATAAATAAAATTTATCAGTTGTCTTTCTACTATTTTCAATAAAATACAGGGTTTCCATGATTTGTAAATCCAAATATTCTGTTTTTATTTATGTTTTACACAGCATCCCAAATTTATGGATTTGGGGTTGTATGTATATATTTATCTATACGTGTTGTTATTTTTGCACATTTCCCTTCTTTTTTACATTAAACCAGACATTTTTGCAAAAAAAAAAAAAAATGATAAGTGTTTAGGTTTGTCAGATGTAGGCTACTACTGACGTTAAGTTCATTAATAGTTTGTTAGATATACTGTAGCTAAACATCATATGTACACATCACAGAGATAGTTAAAGCTAAACTGCCTTTCAGATTTTTCAAGTGTAGGTCATAAAAAGAATTTTCCCCGACACCCAATTATTTTTGTTTAGTGACCGAAAGCTATTGAATTCAAATCACAGACTTCCAATTTTATTTGTTTTGTTTTTTAATAGAACAATTAATGAATTTATCTCCACGTGGCCCTAAATTCTCCGCTATTTTTTCCTGCATCACCATGACCCGATACAAGATACTACATCATGCACCATCACGTGGTGGGCTTTCCCTGTTCACGCAAGGCATTGTGGGATACAAATTTGAAACAGGAGAGGAAAATGGAGGACGTGAGTGTGCGAATGAAACGTGAAAGAGCGACTACAGTAACGGAAAGAAAGCGAGAAGAAAAGACGTTATGTTATATACAGGACCAAACTAATAAATATCGGCGCTCAGCGAGCACCTCAGTGTGATCAGCTGTTTGTTTCGAGACAGAATGATGTCAAAGGTAAACCTGCGCATGCGCACACGGACTTCCTCTGTCTGCTTGACTGCGCAAAGCGAGCGATTTCATGCACATTATTTGTTTTAATCCCCTCAAATTAAATAACTTCCCAGCTACAGAATGGCCTGATATTTTGTGAGATGTGACAGAAATAAACAGATATCACAATCACCACATTTCAGACGGAACTAAATTTCACTGATTTTATAAAATCGAAAGGATGTCTAGCTTTAAATATCTTTTTTTTATTATTGTGTGAAAATGAGTGAATTTAACTCTAATATTTCACTTTTGTGTAACGTTGACTGATAGTCAGATATACATGGAAAAAAATGTGAGCTTTTGTTTTGTAAAGCATTCATTATTTGTCTCTTTTCCTCATTAATGTAAAGTCTTTTATATGAAGTCATGACGCAGCTTGTTCAAGCCTCTTTCTCTTTCTCCCAACATGGATCATTGTATTGCAACTATAATGGTATTTCTTGCAGCAGGAGCAGCTCTGACCTGCGAGAGCAACTGCGATAGGAACGTCTGACTGAGACAAATCATCTAACAAGTACGTTAGAAAGACGCCAAAAAGTCTGTCCTGGAACAAGAGCTGATAAGAAATAAAGGAGAGCGACATCAAGGGAAGTGTTATTCATCCAAAGTGAAAGGTATGCATAATTTACATAAATTTGGGATTTATAATTTATAAAGGCGAGAATTTCTGAAATAAAAAATTCCTGCCCCATTGCTCACGAAAATGATCCGGAGCTCATTGTGCAGCGTGGTGCATCTACAGGATCAGCAGCTTTACCAGCGAGCCAAACGAAAGTGACGCTGAAACTGTTTTGCACGCCGCACTGGAAGATGGAAGATGCAAGATGGATGTGTTTAATGTGTCTGCTCGTAACAGATGAAAAAGAAAATCACGTCTCCTCAGGTAGAGCGAGCGATTATTCCTCTGCTGTGATCCCATGCAGTGACGGTTGAGGGGGATATTAGATGCGAGGTTACAATCTAATATCTATCAGTAGCTCAACAATGAAACTATTAGAGTTGAGCAATGCGTTGTACATCAAGGGTGTAATAAGAATGATGTGGGACAAACTATCACACACACACACACACACACACACGCTCTCTCAAAGTCAGACAGACAGCCGCAGTCATAATTTCTCATTGTTTTTCTTTTCAAGTCTGGAATTGTTTGCTGGCTTCATGCTCTGTTTCCACAAACACACTCATCGTCCTTTTGTGTAATTTACGCTTTCTTCAGACAGTGTATGTGTTTAGTCTGTCTACTTTTCGTTTCTCCTCTAAGATAGACTAAATAATTCCGACTCGCGTTCATCACACATACGACTTCTTTCACGTGCACCTCCTCAATCATAATGTAAATCGAGAGCAAATCCACGACCGTTACTGAGTCTCGACGAGTCTACAGGCTGGGCTAGAAAGAAATCAGCCTCACGTCTTATTGATTTATTCATTATGAAAAAAAGACATTTTATAAAAAGGATACAATAACATGATAATAAAATATGGATAACACGATAAAGTGCAAGCACTTATTTCCATCGTGGTCCAAAAGGAGTTAGACGATCAACATGGGAACAGAAGTTAGAGTACACAATAACGAGTGGGGTTAAAAATTATATCGTCAACAAAAAAAAAGTACAATAAGTAAATGTTTCATACCGATTGAAGGCTCCTGGGAATAAAAACTATCGAATAAAAATCCTTTAATCTGAAGAACTGAAGGCAAATTTTTTTATTATCAAAATTCTATTTATCTCATTTTATTAAATATCGGCGGCGGCACGGTGGTGTAGTGGTTAGCGCTGTCGCCTCACAGCAAGAAGGTCCGGGTTCGAGCCCCGTGGCCGGCGAGGGCCTTTCTGTGCGGAGTTTGCATGTTGTCCGCGTGGGTTTCCTCCGGGTGCTCCGGTTTCCCCCACAGTCCAAAGACATGCAGGTTAGGTTAACTGGTGACTCTAAATTGAGCGTAGGTGTGAATGTGAGTGTGAATGGTTGTCTGTGTCTATGTGTCAGCCCTGTGATGACCTGGCGACTTGTCCAGGGTGAACCCCGCCTTTCACCCGTAGTCAGCTGGGATAGGCTCCAGCTTGCCTGCGACCCTGTAGAACAGGATAAAGCGGCTAGAGATAATGAGATGAGATTAAATATTGGAATGCATTTTTGATCGCTATTTTGTCGCTCCTATAGCAAGTTATGAGTGTTTGAAATATGCTCTGTAATATATCAGTCCGTATGTCAAAGCGACGGCTGTAAACTAGGGATGGCGAAAACTAAAAAAAATCTTGAACATCCACCGAGCCTCATTAGCCGGTTAAAGTCGGTTAACCTATGAGTTTAAAATTCTAGAATTGGAATTATTAGAATCTATTCTAAATCTAACCGCGAGCATCCATACATTCAGTCCCAGTCGCTGCCCTCCACTCACATTACCTTTTCTACAGTGCGAAACATTTAGTCAAACGCGGCACTGACGTCGAGGGGTTTGTATTGGAGCGGACGACAAATGGCTCCAGCTTAGAGACAGTTTCAGTTGGCCATGATGGCGTTGAAAATAAAGTCAAGTGCTAGAAGAAGTACATAACATTCAGTGATGGGAATAACAGCGTTAAAATAAAGCCTGTTATAACGCCGGGTAATCTAATTAATTAGCTACAATCGTTATAACCCTGTTACCAGGGCCGCTGACAGCTTTGGCTGGGCCCGGGACAAAATGCTCTGAATGGGCCCCCCCCCCGGGCCAACCCACACATACACCCACCTCTCTTATCCCAGACTCTACTCACTCCAACCCTTAAATGACAGGTATTCAAAAACCATTCAACCCGTCAACAACCATTTCATTTTAGCATTTCAACATTTTTAACATCTCATCTCATCTCTAGCCGCTTTATCCTGTTCTACAGGGTCGCAGGCGAGCTGGAGCCTATCCCAGCTGACTACGGGCGAAAGGCGGGGTACACCCTGGACAAGTCGCCAGGTCATCACAGGGCTGACACATAGACACAGACAACCATTCACACTCACATTCACACCTACGCTCAATTTAGAGTCACCAGTTAACCTAACCTGCATGTCTTTGGACTGTGGGGGAAACCGGAGCACCCGGAGGAAACCCACGCGGACACGGGGAGAACATGCAAACTCCACACAGAAAGGCCCTCGCCGGCCACGGGGCTCGAACCCGGACCTTCTTGCTATGAGGCGACAGCGCTAACCACTACACCACCGTGCCGCCCCAGTTTTAACATTTTAACAAAAAAAAAGCCCAAAACCAGCAACCTCACACACATTGTGACCCTGTGAAGTAATCCCCAATTTCACTGAATCTTCCCCCCTGTACTGTAACGGAATAAGCGGTTACTGTTATTTTGTATCCTTTAACCGAACGCCATTAAATGTATTCCGTTACGCCCCAAGCCTGCATGCGACAGCCCCCGCAATGCCTTCCTAAACTCGTGGATAGTCTACTATAATCACGCGATTGGGGCGCTCTTGAAGGAGCAGCGATGGACGGGGGATTTCGGGCAGGGCTGGGGGCGAACATAGTATACTGTGCGTGCGTACTGTCCAGTGTGAAAAGCAGAGAAGAACACACCGCTCGAGAATCGGCGGGATATGATTGCGGGCTAATGTGAATATTCTTAGCTTCAATCAGATATATGAAACACAATGTTATTAAGCCATTGTGGTTATGAAATGATTCAATGCCCTGTGCGTTTGATATGGTGTTCAGTGTGACTTGCTCTCCCTTCGTTTGTAGCATGAATTGCGTGCCGCGGTTGGGGTTACTTTACGGGGCTGGAAAAAGTTGGCTGTGTCTTACCTGGCTCAGCTGCCCCACTGCCTTTGCTAGTACCTGCTGCATCATCCCAATCTTTTTTAAAATATTTATGCAGTGAGCCCCTGAGTCTCTTGGTTTCTTCCTCTCTTTTTCTCTTTTCTTTTCTGTGCTCCTGACTTATGCATGTTGGCAAATGGCACGCACACTGATTGTTGAAGCGCTATGATCGAACGATGTCGTTTTTTCCCCTTAAGCAAAGAGTCAGACCAAACCATTTTTGCATTAGGGGTGGTAGGGGGTTCTTGACGCCTTTTTCAAAGACAATAAAGGCAAAAGATCTAGAAATCATTTACTGAATGCAAATATAGCACATTTCTCCCCCAAATCAACACATTTTGAAATGAAATAAAATAATTTAATCACAACTTCATGAGAGCCCAGTTCTGGGCCCTCCCCATTCCTGGGCCCGGGACAACATACCCGTTTGTCCCCCCCTGTCGGCGGGCCTGGCCGTTACCAATATCAACACGCCATTACTGCATGGTATTGAAGTTGCTCTGAAGCATACTGCTACGGACTAAACACTTTTCTTCGAAGGGAGACACAGAGACCTCATACTGCAATTGTTTTCCAGCTACTGATATTACGGTTACATGGCTGCTAATTGTGCACAGCCATTGGGAATGGGATAGCTGGAGCTGAGCTGATTAGCCGCTAAGCTAATAATAGCAACTGTCTGATGCTAAATAACATCAGTGAGTAACCAGGTTTTAGTTCAGATCTTGTGTATTATTATTACATTGACATTAATATTCACCAGACTAATCAACCATTGACTTCATTCATGCGCCGTGTTCTTGTTTCTTTGATAGTCAAGAATTTCCTTGATGTTACGTACCTGGTTAACATCGTAGTAAAATGTAATCCAACACTGAGACTTTTCTTTCACTGAGTGGCAGCTGTTTTCAACTGGGGCGGGAGGGCGGGACATAACTGAATGGGTGTTTCTGATTTGTCAGCTGTCGTCCTTACACCGCATGGCATGCCCCAAGCGTTTACAACACAGAATTCCAGGTTCTCCGCTCCAAAATCGGCAGCTTCAAAACGATTGATTTTTTTTTTAACCAACAACCAAAAAAAATTTAACCAGTTGACGTTGATTCGGTCAACCATCGGTCAAACGGTCATCGGTTAATATCCCTACTGTAAACAAGATCCGTTGAGACCTGTGCGAGACATCGTAGGACAGAAGTAAAACGTACAGCGGAAATCAAAATGACCGACATCTGCCAACGTTGTCAAAAGACGCGCGCGCCCTCTTTCGAATGCTGATGTAATCACGCCGGAAGTTTTGTTTGTTTTGATAGCAATCAGGAAAGTTTGAAAAAAGTCGGCAGTAATTGTCATTTAAACTCGTTTTTGTGCAATATTTCATTTGGAAAACAGTTTTCAAAATGGCGGCGCTGACACCTGGCTGACACTTCACATTTCGAAGTCTCGCACAAGTCTCGTGAAGATCGCGCGGATAAGCGACGCCTGCCGTGGACCAAACGAACTAAACTCAGCACGGCTAAAAACCGAATAGGTCGATAAGTATAATATTTAATTGCAATTAGTTGCCAATATGAGTCACGATATAAGGTTACTAAAACTGAAAACATAATTGAATAACACGTTAATTAAGAAATAAAGCAAGTTTAAAAATGACTTCAGTTCCCCTTTAAACTGGGGTTTGTGGGAAAGCCATGGCCTAATGGTTAGAGAAGCAGCTTTAGGCCCAAAAGCTTGCTGGTTTGATTCCCTGGACCAGCAGGAATGGTTGAAGTGCCCTTGAGCAAGGCACCCAACCCTGAACTGCTCCCCAGGTTGCTGTATGTCGCTCTGGGTAAGAGCGTCTGCTAAATGCCATTAATGTAATGTAACCCGTAGGTGCTAAAGAAGGCAACTGTACTTGCTTGAAATTCTTGAAGATGTTTCACCTCTCATCCGAAAGGCTTCTTTGGTTCTGTCTGACTGGTGCGGAGTTCCAGGTGTTTATCAAAACTGAAGAAACCTTTCAGATGAGAGGTGAAACGTCTTTAAGAATTTCAAACAAGTCCAGTTGCCTTCTTTAGCACCTACGGATTACGATGACCTGGATGACTGAGAACCTTCACAGACAAATCTAATGTAAAGTAGTAAATGGATGGCTTGTAGTACTTGAGTCTGACTCGTGTCCTAATTTTAAGGACTCGTGACTCGACTTGGACTTGAGCACTGATGAGTCAGACTTGTGCATTAACTAACTGCATTCGGACTTGTAAATTGGAGACAAGGACTCGGATTTTTTCTTTATTTTTTGTAACATGCCATAATAATTTGGCATAAGATATTTATATCTACATTAATTTTTGCAATAATTTCGTGCAAGAGTGTCACACCTGCGTGCCTTGGCGCATGCATCAGATAGACTCTCGGGCACATTCCGGACAACACATGTGCCAAGTGGACTCTCGAGCATGCGCCGTAAACGACTCGCACCTGCACAGGATTAAGGCGCAATCAGCGCGGCAATATAAAAACTGTGAAAACACACTTACTGTGCGAAGTATTGAGTTGTGTTGCTGACACATTAGTGATCCTTATTTCCTTGTTTGGTTTCCTGATCCCTGATTTCCTGTTTCTCGTCTTTGATTCTGCCGAGTCTACAATAGCCTGTTTGTGTCTCGCTCGACCTATCGCCTGTTTCACTGTTTCACGGTTTTGCCTGCCGTTCTGGATTGTTTACCATCTTCACTTGTATTAATAAACACACCTTCTGCACTTACATCCGTCTCCCAACCATCTCTGACAGAATACTTCACGCTCCCTGATAAAGAGAAGCACATTCACCTGTTCATACGGCATGTTCAGGAACAAACTAATGTTAATGGCGCTAAAACAGACACCGTCACATGGTGCGGTTGGAGTCTTGTTCTCAGACTCGACTCTGATCAATAGTGGACTTGACTTGGACTCAACCTGACATTTTTTTTAATGTCTTGGACTTGCTGTTGGGCAGTTATTAAGGTCGAGGTGTGGATCTGGGTTTTAATCAGGTTGGATTGTCAGTTTTATTTTCTGAGCAAGCCGCATTTACATACATGTGTGCACACACTGCCAGAACTGGGTCAGAACACGACCATGCTGCTTCGTCGGGGTGGGGAGGAGTGTCTCATCTCATCTCATCTCATCTCATTATCTGTAGCCGCTTTATCCTGTTCTACAGGATCGCAGGCAAGCTGGAGCCTATCCCAGCTGACTACGGGCGAAAGGCGGGGTACACCCTGGACAAGTTGCCAGGCCATCACAGGGGTGGGGAGGAGTGTGACAATTAAAAAAAAAAAAGAAAATGTCACTGGCTCTTGTTCAGTTTAGTTGTGTTTCATGTTGTAACATTCTACTAGGCGTTTATTCTACAGATTCTACAAGTTAGTCAGTAAATCCAGTCGGTTGCTTCAGACGCGTTAGGTTTTGTAAGCGTTGTGGCAATAATACAACAATGCATCAACAGAAAATGTACTTTTAATTAGGGCTGTCAAACGATTAAAAAATTTAATCGCGATTAATCTCAGAATTTCATATAGTTAATCGTGATTAATCGCATTTTTTAAAATCTATCTAAATGAATAAGGCTTTTAAAGTGAAATGTTACAATTAAAATGGTGAACACATTTTATGCTAAAAGTACTTGTTAAAAACTGCTGGGACAAGAGAAAATGGTAAGGGAGTTTATTCACTCACATACTAGGCAGTACTGAACATACAAAACACAACACTGGATTTTGTGATGGATTAGGGAGCTGTAGTCTCAAATATAAAACATGTAGTCACATACTACTGTGTCTCAGTTCAGACGTGTGCGACAAAAGAAAATAAAAATGAAATAAAACTTCAATTGTGCTGGAGTTGTATTCAGTCACAGCCTATAGGACCTCACAGTGCTGTGCAAACAAAAATAAATTGCAGTTGGACTTCAATAAAGACATTTAGTGTCATATCGCAGTGCTACAGCATACTGACATCTCACTTTACAAAAGTATTTTAGAACTGCAGTGCATACCAAAACCAACTCAATCACATTCTACTTTTGAAATGAAACTTTTGAAATGAAACTTCCCGTTTAACAAACATTTCTCCATCACTCACACTTAGTCTTATTGATCAGTCCCCCCAGGATTCCGCAGGCCTTTTTGTGATTGTTGCGGGCTAAAATGTCTGATGTTGCAGGGGGTTTTTTTTCCAAAAAATTGTGATGAAAGTTGCGGTGTTTTAGGTTTTTGTTGCGATTACATTGCGGGAGGAAGTGAAAGTTGCGAGAAATTGTTGCGATTCTCTCTTTTTGTGATTAAAATTGAGTGATATGTTAAATATTCAAGTTATTACTGAAAAACTATTGATTAAAAAAACAAAGACACTGAGAAATGGTCCTATAAATATCTTTACCAATATAAAAGATTACCAGGACTACAAAAATGCAGAAAAATAGGCTTTAATTATCCAAATGCACCTGTTGGTTCAAAAGTTAAAGTGCAGAGAACCTCACAGCACAACATGAAGTTACCTTAAAATATAATATAATATAAATGCCTCAGCTTTCATGTAAGAAAAAAAACTATTAATACTAGTACTGTGTGCAGGCAGTCTCTCCTGAAGACTAAATTAAACAATAATTATAAACTAATAAAATAAATGGCTCAGGCTTCATAGAAGAAAAAAACAATTTGAACAGAATCTCACAGTATGATGCTGAAGCTGCCTAAAGGATGGAAAATAAAATACCATTTTGGCAAAAATGTTGGCATCCATTAGTTTCTTGTATTAAGTAAAAAAAAAAATGTAAAGTGCACACAGTCCTTCACTGTAAACATAACACACTTTCAGTAACAGAATTTAAGCCTACATAAACACTGACTCGCACATGCTGCTTCTGTTGAACGGAAACACGGAAGTAAGGTGGAAGGTAGTTTGTCGATGTCACCTCAAGACGACGCCAACGATTGGTCAAATTTGCAGGAAACTTGCGGTGATTGGATATAATTGCAGCACCGCCCTGAATTCGCGGGGGATTGGTTGAATTTGCGTTGAAGTTGCAAATCGCAACATCGTGAAATCCTGGAGGGTCTGATTGAAGCAGCGCGCGACAAGCCTCAACATGAACTACGGGTGACTCGCAGGGCCAGACTAGAATTTGCATTAACGGCACTATTTTTTTTAATCGCGATAAATTGAGATCGCGTTAATGTGTTATTATTGCGTTAACTTTGACAGCCCTAATTTTAATACTTAAGTATTTTTAAAAGCAAGTACTTTAGTACTTTTAGTAAAAATTTGACTGGAGAACTTTCACTTGTATCGGAGTAACATTTAACCAGCGGGATCTGTACTTTGACTAAAGTAATGAAGTTGGGTTCTTTGTCCACCTCTGATTAGTTTCATTTATTACAGCTTACTGATTACTGTTTATAGTATTTTTGTAATGCTGAAACATTTCATTTCATTTCATTATTTTTTAAGCCATTTTTGGTCGACAGCATTTCTTTAAATGTGAATAAGATGTTTGCACAGATGACTTGATTAGGTTTTAGAGGTCACACCAAAGCCAACATTTCAAATAGTTTACAGTATCTTGCAAAAGTATTCATCCCCCTTGGTGTGTGTCCTGTTTTATCGCATTACAAGCTGGAATTAAAATGGATTTTTGGAGGGTTAGCACCATTTGATTTACACAACATGCCTACCACTTTAAAGGGGCACATTGTTGTTGTTTTTTTTAATTGTGACACAAACAATAATTAAGATGAAAAAACAGAAATCTGGAGTGTGCATAAGTATTCACCCCCTTTTGTATGAAACCCCTAAATAAGAGCTGGTCCAACCGATTCACTTCATAAGTCAGATAATTAGTTGATTAAGATCCACCTGTGTGCAATCAAAGTGTCACATGATCTGTCACATGATGTCTGTATAAATCAACCTGTTCTGGAAGGACCCTGACTCTGCAACATGACTAAGCAAGCAACATGAAAACCAAGGAGCCTCCAAACAGGTCAGAGACAAAGTCGTGGAGAAGTATAGATCAGGGTTGGGTTATAAAAAAATATCCCAAACTTTGAATATCCCAGGGAGCACCATTAAATCCATTATAGCAAAATGGAAATAATATGTCACCACTACAAACCCGACAAGAGAAGGCCCCGCCCACCAAAACTCACAGACCGGGCAAGGAGGGCATTAATCAGAGATGCAACAAAGACACCAAAGATAATACTGAAGGAGCTGCAAAGATCCACAGTGGAGATGGGAGTATCTGTCCATAGGACCACTTTAAGCTGTACACTCCACAGAGTGGGAGGGGCTTTATGCAAGAGTGGCCATAAAAAAAGTAATTGCTTAAGAAATCACGTTTGGAGTTTGCCCAACTGCATGTGGCAGACTCCCCAAACACATGGAAGAAGATTCTCTGGTCAAATGAGACTAAACTTGATCTTTTTGGCCATCATGGGAAATACCATGTGTGTCGCAAACCCAACACCCTGAGAACACCATTCCTACAAGGAAGCATGGTGGTGGCAGCATCGTGCTGTGGGGATATCTTTCATCTGCAGGGACAGGAAAGCTGGTCAGGATTGAAGGAAAGATGGATGGCACTAAATACAGGGCGATTCTCAAGGACAACCTGTTTGAGTCGGCTAGAGGTTTGAGACTGGGATGAAGGTTCACATTCCAGCAGGACAATGACCCTAAACATACTGCTAAAGCTACACTGGAGTGGTTTAAAGGGAAACATTTAAATGTCTTGGAATGGCCTAATCAAAGCCCAGACCTCAATCCAATTGAGAATCTGTGGCATAACTTGAAGATTGCTGTACACCAACGCAACCCATCTAACTTGAAGGAGTTGGAGCAGTTTTGCCTTGAGGAATGGTCAAAAATCCCGGTGGCTAGATGTGCTAAGCTAATAGACACATACCCCAAGAGACTTGCAGCTGGAATTGCAGCAAAAGGTGGCTCTACAAAGTATTGACTTTGAGGGGGTGAATACCCATGCACACTCCAGATTTCTGTTTTTTTTTTTCATCTTAATTACTGTTTGTGTCACAATAAAACAACAATTTGTATCTTTAAAGTGGTCGGCATGTTGTGTAAATCAAATGGTGCTAACCCTCCAAAAATCCATTTTAATTCCAGCTTGTAATGCGACAAAATAGGACAAACACCAAGGGGGATGAATACTTTTGCAAGACACTGTATCTTCAATAGCATTCTTCCTGCTTGAAGTATATTTTCAGGATGTTTCTGACATGCCAATTAGTAGCAAGAAGGACTAAACTAGCGGCTCCTTCTTCCATCTTGGCGTATATAAGTCTAGGTTTTCCATAATCACTATATCATCGTTAACATTTTCACCGCAAGCTCAGATGGCAGAGATTAAACTAGTCTGAGCTGCTACCATGGCTGTCGACGTTCTGGTGAGGAAAAATCTCAGACGACGTTATATTTTGCGTGGAAGAAACGCAATGGATAATTTCAAACCATATCATCATAGAATGACTTAGATCTTATTTAGGCCACTCCCACTTCTGGTTTAAATCGGAGTCCAGATCCAGACAGTGAACATGGTTTGTAAAGATTTGCTAAGTGAATGTCTTTGATATGCAGATGGTCATTAGCCTGCGTCTTTCTCTAGAGTTTACTCATTATTAATGTCTCCATGTGTTCACACAATCCTCTGTCACAAGGGACAGATCATCTCTATATAATTACAAAGGATTCAACAAACAAATGAGGGAATAATACAAACCTGACAAGCTACTTTAAGGCAAGCGGCCGTGCGGCTGCGTGTCCCCGTCTGTGCACGGTTTGATAATTGCGCTGGGAGGATTGATGATAAAAAGCACACTAAGGTTACGCCGTCCCTCTGGGCTTTAGGTAATTTGTGGCATTAATTAATGTTTTCTAGCGTTAATGTTAACTGTCAGAGAATTAATGGGAGACAGCTCTCTCGCTAATGAGCGTCCGGAAGAATGATGGCGCCCCTGGAAACATCTGCGAGGTTTTTGTTTTCTGCTGTGTTGCTCGACGGGAAAAATCGCACACCCATTTTTAAAAGGAACTGTATCTGTACTATATCTATGAAATATGGCTTTAATTAGCTTTCAGGTTTTGCGAATACGTTTCCAAGGAAAAGAAATATTACGTCAGATTTATACTGGGTCATAAACATTTTTGAACATCGTTCAGCAAATGCGCGTCAGCGAAACCGTCCTACCATCTCCGAGAACATTTCCAGGGACCTAAATCATATCCAGAAGAATCAGCAAGAAGAAATGAAGCCACGTGGCCACGCCCGCATCTGTCACATCGCTTAAATATCGTCTGTGACTTCAGCACCTGGCTTTAATTGGTCTTCTACAGTCAGGTGGAGTTAAAGACAGGCCTGGGTTGAAGCTTTAAGTGGGTCAGTGTGTTTTCTTCAGCACCAAGCTGTAAATCACACTACAGACTCCACAGTCAGGAGAGCCACAGGGGCCCGGGCGTGTGATTTATACAGATAATTCCAATTCAAGTAGTAGTAGTAGTAATAATAATAATAATAATAATGGGCGGCACAGTGGTGTGGTGGTTAGCGCTGTCGCCTCACAGCAAGAAGGTCCGGGTTCGAGCCCCGTGGCCGGCGAGGGCCTTTCTGTGTGGAGTTTGCATGTTCTCCCCGTGTCCGCGTGGGTTTCCTCCGGGTGCTCCGGTTTCCCCCACAGTCCAAAGACATGCAGGTTAGGTTAACTGGTGACTCTAAATTGAGCGTAGGTGTGAATGTGAGTGTGAATGGTTGTCTGTGTCTATGTGTCAGCCCTGCGATGACCTGGCGACTTGTCCAGGGTGAACCCCGCCTTTCGCCCGTAGTCAGCTGGGATAGGCTCCAGCTCGCCTGCGACCCTGTAGAACAGGATAAAGCGGCTAGAGATAATGAGATGAGATAATAATAATAACACCAATATATTATTGAAGGAAGGTATTAAAGTGGGTCAGCTCTATAGGACTGATTCGAGCGCTGAACCCAAGTGAGTCTTTAGAGACCTCAGACAGACGGAGCCTCATCCATCAAAATCGTCCTAAAATATAACCACTGAAATACACCTCCTCCTGAATTGTTTTATTTTTAATAAATGAAGGATAAAATGAAGTCTCGTACTTTTAGATGAGGGAATAATCCTGATCACCTTCATGCAACTGATTTTATGTCCATGATTTTTTTTTTAACCTGCCACCACCCCATCTACCAAGGACATTTTTTTTAGCAAAGTTATTGAGTCTTTTTTTGGGGGGGGGAGGGGGATTATTCCAGTTGCTCCTAAAAGAGGGAGAAAGGAAAGGAAGGAAAAGATAAAAAAAATTTTCAAGAAAATGCATTAATTTTTGTATTTAAAATAAAGTAAAAGCATGATATTATTATTATTATTATTATTATTATTATTATTATTATTATTATTATTATTATTAATGTCTGTGTTCACAATAAAAATAAATAAATAAACAAGTGTTGCCAGGCAAAACAAACCTCGCCTGGTAGCACTTATGATGAATATGAAGGAAGATATCTTGAACAAAATCGGTCCCCCATGGGTCCATGTGGCTACTGCTTAAAATAAAATAGTTTTCTGATCCCACGTCCATACAGTAAATATCGCATATATATTTACTCTATGAGGCAGTAGCAACAAAAATGAAGCGTAATCCAAAAATGAACAGTTTAAAAATCACAGAAGAAGTAAAATATACCAAGTGTCTGTACTTTATATTATTCTACTCTTACCTCTTACAGTTTTAGAAACTGAAGCCTCCGAACCGAGGCTGACGTACACACGCTGTCGCTACAACCCAAACTCTTATTTCCCGGAAATGGCCTGGCGCTAGAGCTCAGTGGAACGTGCTTTCCCTCTGGAATAAGCATAAACATGTCTGAAAGCGATTTCTTTAGTCTCGTCCATTTATTTCGAATAGTGAACCGAATTGTATACACTCACCGGCCATTTCAATAGGAACATGTGTATGTGCATGCGCACTGCGCGACTGTTACACTCTTACAGCACGATGAAGTCGTGGCTAGCGCCTCTGTATGAGGCAGGAGCCACAACAAAAACGATTTTGACCTTTTTGGTGACCTTGACCGGATGACCCTCAAAATGTTGGAGGTTTTATTTGAGACCAAGGCCCATCTATCCTGAAAGCTTCATGAAAATTGATCAGGCCGTTTTCCCGTAATATCATTAACAAAAAAACAAAGAAACCTGAACGAAAGCAATACCTCGCCCCCTGGTGGACTCCGAGTTAGTTAGTTAGTTAGTTAGTTAGTTAGTTAGTTAGTTAGTTAGTTAGTTAGTTAGTTAGTTAGTTAGTTAGTTAGTTAAGAAGGAAGGAAGGAAGAACAGAAAGATCAGGAAGAGAGAAAAATTACAAAAAAAGAAAAACAAATTTAAAAAAAAAACCTGAAGGGGGGGGGGGGTCATCAGAAAGGAAATAAAATTTAGAAAGAAATAAGATTAATTTTGGAAAAAAAAGAAAAATTGTAATTAAAAATACAGTCAAAAAGGAAAGGAAAGGAGAAATATTATGCACATAGATGTAATAATAAGATTTCATAAACAGGAAAAAAAAAGTTAAAATCTCATCTCATCTCATTATCTCTAGCCGCTTTATCCTGTTCTACAGGGTCGCAGGCAAGCTGGAGCCTATCCCAGCTGACTACGGGCGAAAGGCGGGGTACACCCTGGACAAGTCGCCAGGTCATCACAGGGCTGACACATAGACACAGACAACCATTCACACTCACATTCACACCTACGGTCAATTTAGAGTCACCAGTTAACCTAACCTGCATGTCTTTGGACTGTGGGGGAAACCGGAGCACCCGGAGGAAACCCACGCGGACACAGGGAGAACATGCAAACTCCGCACAGAAAGGCCCTCGCCGGCCACGGGGCTCGAACCCAGGACCTTCTTGCTGTGAGGCGACAGCGCTAACCACTACACCACCGTGCCGCCCAAAAGTTAAAATAAAATCTGAAAAAATACAAAGAGAAGAACAATACAGGAAGTCAGGAAGGAAAGAAAAGGATGTGAGGAAAAAAGAAATATATTAAATAGGAGGAAGAGAGAGAGAGAGTTATATGTGATGTGAAAGTGTTCATATATATAAAACTAATACACACTGACTTACTGAATGAAGTGTAATATTTTTTAGGTGGAAAAAAAAAATTAAAGAATGGGATCATAAACAGGGCCAGAGGCAGAATTCAGTTCTCTGACAAAAACATTGAGACATTTTGGATTTGTGCCGAGCGTGTTTTTTGGGTTTTTTTGCCCTTTACTGTACAGAGCATCAGCGTTGGTTTATATGCACATGAGCTCACATTGTGTCATCAATTATGGACGAGCTCTATGAGATTAACGCTCCCTTGATATGCTTCTTTTTTCTATTATGAAGGTCAAAGTGGACGTGATGCTCTATTTGACAACTAGTGCAAGACATGCTTCCATCTGTGCATGTGTGTGTGTGTGTGGAATTGAGCAGTAGAAGTAGGATAGCTCACAGGAGAGCAGTGTGTAAGAGACGACAAGCCCAGGAGGATTACTGGGTGCAACAAACAGCTGACCTGAAGCCGCTAAATAAATGGAGGGAGAAATAAATGGAGCTCAAATCTCTGTGATCTCCATCAAAATATCGCCTCAAATCGCTTCTCCATTCCGTCTCCAAGGTCCTTCATTCATTCACATCAAGGTCACACGTCGGAGCGTATCTGACTTTCCAGCATAGTTTTGTCTTTCACGTACGTAGGTGTGAGGGACGGCTAATAAATCTCTTGGCCGTAAGGGAACAACGTCGAAGCGCTTCACAGATTTGACACGGAGCGTTTCGCACATAACCGAGTGATCAGTCACCTCCAGCCGTGGCAAATCTCAAGAAAATGCAATTTCGTAAGACAGTGATGAGGTGCACAATATAATATAATAAGGCGCATACACCATTTTTCATTTCGTTCCATGTCGCATCGCTTTTTTTTTTCTTTCTCAAAAAGTCATTTGTGATGTGAATAAGGAAAAGAACATTCGCCTCTTTGCAGCTGCTTCCACCCCAAAAAACGAAATCTGCAGTGGCGCAGGCGATAGATGGTTGACCCATAACACTGTGATCATTAGGAACTGAATGAGGTCTTGACGACTCCACCATTGTGTCAAAAAGACAAGTGGAGAATTCAAGCAAGCGGGCCCGGCTCACCCATATCGCTCGCCCATATCGCTCTCCCATATCTCTGTGGGCTTTTTATTTATTTTATAGTGGTAGCAGATTCGGATTTTCATTTGATCATGTAAATTGAGCTGTGAACATGTACCATTGTTTTATTTCTATTTTATTTCTGCCCTGGAGTCGATGTTGGTTTGGGTATCTGGAGATATCTTTGCCTTCTACAGTATACCTTCTAGAAGTATATTACTGTAAATAAGTTATAAAGCATGTCAAAACATGCCTGGTTTCCAATAACAGAACATCCTGGAGTGTTTTATTCATTTTATCCCACAGCAATATGACTTTTAAAATCTGACATTTAAGAAAAGACGTCATACATCATATCTGGGAATTATTCCTTTTAACATCCAAAAAACAAGTTACTTCCTGTTCTCACTTACGTTACGGCAGCTATAAAGAGTCATTCGTTCATTCACCAGCTGCGCTTACAGCTTCCTCTTGAAGTTAATAAGGCAAAAAAAAGACTACTTGTTACTGAGAATCTGTAAATACGACAAATACAGCATTTTCCTATGGTGACCGGGAAGTGCAAAACAAAATTACAAAGTGTGAAACACTTTTACATTTTATAAAACAAAATTACATTAGAGGGCGGCACGGTGGTGTAGTGGTTAGCGCTGTCGCCTCACAGCAAGAAGGTCCGGGTTCGAGCCCCGGGGCCGGCGAGGGCCTTTCTGTGCGGAGTTTGCGTGTTCTCCCCGTGTCCGCGTGGGTTTCCTCCGGGTGCTCCGGTTTCCCCCACAGTCCAAAGACATGCAGGTTAGGTTAACTGGTGACTCTAAATTGAGCGTAGGTGTGAATGTGAGTGTGAATGGTTGTCTGTGTCTATGGCTACATCCACACGACAACGGCAACGAGATGTTATTAAAAAAAATATCGCGTCCACATGGGCAACGGATCAGTAAAATATCAAGTACATATGGCAATGCAACGCTTGCTGAAAACGATGCAATACACATGCCACACCTCTAGGGGCGCTGTAAGACGGTCCCTTCGGAGACACCAGAACAATAGAAGAAGTAAGGACGCATGCGCATAAACTATTATGCGCGAGACTTCATATTAGCCACAAAGTCAGGAAAATCTGTTCGTAAAATTACATTATAATGACCAAATACAATGAAAAGTATTTTTCCAGTCTCACCTGTGAAAGGTAATCCCATGTGATCTCGTTTGGACAGTAAACCTGTTGGTACAGTTAAACGCAGCACATGAATGAGGCATCTTTATTCTCTGTTTTGCCCCATCCAATATGGCGGCGAGGATGGCGTATGATTCTACGCGGAAGGCAGCGTCTTTAATGGTCCGGAATAAATTGAATGCTACACGTTGATGGATTAATTTGTTCTTCTATGCCCTTTTTGAGGAATGTATTGTAGGACTTAAACCAACATCTGAAGAGGTGAGATCGCTCCTTTTTTTCCCTATTTTTGCTGGCGGGATTGACTCTCTCTCTCTCTCTCTGCACCATTACACAATAAATATTCACAGTGAAAATATTTTGTAAGCACGTTTCATGAACCAAGTTATAGGATTTGTTGACAACTCGCATCGAGTTCGTTACACTTCTACCCGGCGTGAAGCACATGTGGTTGTGACATCATCGTAAACAAATCCGTTCTACTCATCCAGACGACTTCGCAACGGCGCCGCTGCCAGATCTTTCCACTCTGGAACCCGTTCTGAAAAGATTTCGTTTTGGGGCACCCAAAACACTGGTGCCGTGTGGACGCCAGGCCGAAACAATAAACAATTTTATCAGATTCACCTGAATCCATTGCCGTGTGGACAGGGCCTATGTGTCAGCCCTGTGATGACCTGGCGACTTGTCCAGGGTGTACCCCGCCTTTCGCCCGTAGTCAGCTGGGATAGGCTCCAGCTTGCCTGCGACCCTGTAGAACAGGATAAAGCGGCTAGAGATAATGAGATGAATGAGAAAATTACATTAGCAAAACACTTTTACCAAGGACAGAGCAAATTTACAACTTAGAAAACAAATTGACAAAACGCAAAACACTTTTACGGGCGCCGAGACAAACTTACAAGTGGCGGAACACTTTTACCAGTCCCGAAACAAATTTACAAATGAAAATCTTCACAGAAGGGGAATGTACCAGTACCAAATGCCGCAAGCAACCCGGAAGTGATAGAGTGAGCGGTGAATTTGTGTTGTCTTCTATGGAGTTTATGGTGACGGAACGTCGACTGTGAACAAATGATGTTTTACATTTAACGCGGTTTGTGTGTACGGTCTCTAGAATTTTTAAAGGACACAGACCAGACGGAAGGACCAAGCGCATTCCATTGGCTGTTTCCGAAATCACTCACTCATTCACTACTCACTATATAGGGAATTCTATATAGAGGACTATATAGTGAGTAGTGAGTGATTTCAGATACAGGGAACATGAATTGACCGCTCACTCTATCGCTTCCCGGCCACCGTACTTCCGGCATTTGGTACATTCCCTTTCCGTGAAGATTTTCATTTGTAAAGTTGTCTCAGTGTTCATAAAAGTGTTTTGCGTTTTGTCAATTTGTTTTCTAAGTTGTAAATTTGTTCTGTCCTTGGTAAAAGTGTTTTGCTAATGTAATTTTGTTTTACAAAATGTAAAAGTGTTTCACGTTTTGTAATTTTGTTTTGCACTTCCTGGACACCGTAATTTTCCTTTTATCATAAAGGAACGTCTACAAAACAATCGCTCCTGTCATATCCTTCATCAAAAAATTCCCATGCAGGGATTGGCCGAGGATGGCTCACAGGACATAAAATAGTTCCATCACTGATTAAGTAATGTATCTCATGACGTCCAAAATGTAAAAAAAAAAAAAATGGATATAGTGTGAGTCAGTCATGGGATATCCTGGATATACCATGAACTGACATCACAATTTCAAGCTGTATGTCCGAATCAAGTCTTTTTTTGTTTGTTTGTTTAATTTTACAATCAAGACAGATAAAAATAGAAGTCATGAATACAATCGAAACAAAATCATGAACATTTCAGCCAGAGATTTTCAGCTGAACACGGTAAAATCAATAGTTTTAACCGCTTTCTGATTTCATGAGTCAGTAATTGTTTTTCTGTGCTGATTGGTCTCTTTTCCAAATACCAAAAATAACGGTTTAGTAACCGACTCGAGTCACAGATGTGGCTCCGTGAGCATTTCTGTGTGTAGCTCTACGTATCGTGATCATGCCTAGCGAGGCAAGTGATAGCATGGTACACTGCACACACGCAGGTCAAAGGTCTCTCCGATGTAAACAGCAAACGTGGCTGCCTCCAGTGAGTTTATCCCGAGATTCAATCTTAACACTTTTAGTTTGGAATTTTTTGATAAGGGATATAAATCTAATACACCACACACTGAGAGGCACCGAATGAAATTACAGATTCTCTTCGGTGACTGGAATAGTACGATTTTCTTCAAGGTTCACAAAATGGTGCTATTCCAGTCACCTCAGAGAATCCATAATTTCAACCAGAGTGTCTCACTGCATGGTATATTTGATTATTATTCTATCCACATTCACTGGATATGAGCAATCACGCGCTCTGATTGGCTACTCTCATCTCATCTCATTATCTGTAGCCGCTTTATCCTGTTCTACAGGGTCGCAAGCGAGCTGGAGCCTATCCCAGCTGACTACGGGCGAAAGGCGGGGTTCACCCTGGACAAGTCGCCAGGTCATCACAGGGCTGACACATAGACACAGACAACCATTCACACTCACATTCACACCTACGCTCAATTTAGAGTCACCAGTTAACCTAACCTGCATGTCTTTGGACTGTGGGGGAAACCGGAGCACCCGGAGGAAACCCACGCGGACACGGGGAGAACATGCAAACTCCGCACAGAAAGGCCCTCGCCGGCCACGGGGCTTGAACCCGGACCTTCTTGCTGTGAAGCGACAGCGCTAACCACTACACCACCGTGCTGCCCTTTGCGAAAAATGCGAATGTAAAAAAAAAAAACGTTCTTACCCTCAAATACTTTCATTCCATATTTTGTTGCTTTTTCTTTGTATTTTTGTGGTTTTGTTTTCACGTAGAGTTTTTATTTCGTCCTTGGTTGGTTCAGCAACACGCTCTGCCATTTTGTTTTTCTCTACTCACTGTATATGAGCTGATATCCAAGTGGTAGAGTAGCCAATCAGAGCACGCGATTGCTCATATCCAGTCGATGTGGCTCGAATAACATACTTTATTTTCTGAGAGTGTCAAATTTCACCTAAAAAGATATCCAAGACAGATTAGACATCGTGGAGAAAAGAAATAAATGGTGTGTACAAGCTGACTGAGTAAACTAGCGTATCCTACATGCTGTCAAGGCAGACACTGATAGAAACAGAATATGTCCTGCAGATCCGATTATACTCCTCTAATTACTTTTGTGGGTTATATAATGGTAACAATTTCGCCATTATTGATGACTGGAGTGGTAAAATTTCTGTATTTTGAATGGAACGTGACACATAATGTCAGGTGTTTGTCAGGTGTGGATGTGCATCGCTTTAAATTACAGCTGCACGTCGACTAAAACCCATCGATTTGATTTCGTATGTCGACCCACACTGCTGTCAGGCGAAATGTAATTAACGTGGTTTTGTTGCTGCTGACTGCAGCCCATCCCTCTCTCAGTACAACTTTCACATTTATTTAATGAGCGTCCTCCTACATGACAGCTCGCCGTTGTGAGTTATGACCATGAGCTGCAGTCTTGTGGTTAAACTTTCACCGTGATATAATGACCACGCTCACAAAAACATGACAGCTCTTGGCTCGTAATTAAAAGCGTGTGACTAGAGGAACGAACAGGGCTGCAAACAATGCCGTGTACGAGGGGAAAATGGAGCTGATGGAGCAGAGAGCCGGATCGTTGTAACTGTGAAGCAACGCTCCGTGTGATGGAGTGTATGATGTTAGCGTGATGATTATAATCGGGCACTTTTAGAGATTATAAATTAGGAGTGTACATTTTTCTCTCCGAGATGATGCAATGCAAATCTGTAATGTCATCAGTGTAATTAGTGAATTCATGGAAGAAAATTTCATTTATAGTCGCCAGTGATTTCTGTATGATTCAATTCAGAGTTATTTCAGTGCAACATAATTCAATTTTAGTTCAATTTTAATCTGCTAAAAGTGTTAGCGCCCATCCTTCACTAGGATGGACAGCCACAAAAGTCACACCCACTTCTCTGGAACTGACAGGTACAGTGGACACACCTCCTTCACTAAGACTTACAGGTACAATGGACACATCTTCACTAGGACTCACAGACACAGAGGATATGCCTCTTTCAAAGCAATCTATAGGTACAGTGGACACGCCTCCTTCACTAGGACTTACAAAGGACACGCCTCCTTCACTTGGACCTACAGGAAGAGCAGATACTCCTCCTTCACTAGGACTTACAGGTACAGAAGGCACGCCTCCTTCACTTGGACTTACAGATACAAAGGACATGCCTCCTTCACTTGGACTTACAGGTACAGAGGGCACGCTTCCTTCATTAGGACTTACAGGTACAGAGGACACGCCTCCTTCACTAGGACTTACAGATACACCGGACACCCCTCCTTCAATAGGACATTACAGGTACAGTGGACACATCTCCTTCACTAGGACTCACAGATACCGAGGACACGCCTCTTTCACTAGGACTGACAGGAACAAAGGACACACCTCCTTCACTAGGACCTACAGGAACAGCAGATATGCCTCCTTCATTCGGACTTGGAGATACAAAGGACACGCCTCCTTCACTCAGACTTACAGGTAGAGAAGACATGCCTCCTTCACTAGGACTCACAGATACAGAGGACACACCTCCTTCAAAGCAATCTACAGGTAAAGTGGACACGCCTCCTTCACTAGGACTTACAAAGGACATGCCTCCTTCACTAGGACTTACAGGTAGACACACCTTACAGAGGACATGCCTCCTTCACTACAACTTACAGGTACAAAGGACATGCCTCCTTCACTAAGACTTACAGGTACAGAGGACACGCCTCCTTCACTAGGACTTACAGGTACAGAGAACACGCCTCCTTCACCAGGACTTACAAGTACACAGGACACGCCTCCTTCACTAGGACTTACGAGTACACAGGACACGCCTCCTTCACTAGGACTTACAGGTACAGTGGACATGCTTCCTTCACCAGGACTTACAAGTACACAGGACACGCCTCCTTCACTAGGACTTATGAGTACACAGGACATGCCTCCTTCACTAGGACTTACAGGTACAGAGGACACGCCTCCTTCACTAGGACTTACAGGTACAGTGGACACGCCTCCTTCACCAGGACTTACAAGTACACAGGACACGCCTCCTTCACTAGGACTTACAGGTACAGTGGACATGCTTCCTTCACCAGGACTTACAAGTACACAGGACACGCCTCCTTCACTAGGACTTACGAGTACACAGGACACGCCTCCTTCACTAGGACTTACAGGTACAGAGGACACGCCTCCTTCACTAGGACTTACAGGTACAGTGGACACGCCTCCTTCACCAGGACTTACAAGTACACAGGACACGCCTCCTTCACTAGGACTTACAGGTACAGTGGACATGCTTCCTTCACCAGGACTTACAAGTACACAGGACACGCCTCCTTCACTAGGACTTATGAGTACACAGGACACGCCTCCTTCACTAGGACTTACAGGTACAGTGGACATGCTTCCTTCACCAGGACTTACAAGTACACAGGACACGCCTCCTTCACTAGGACTTATGAGTACACAGGACACGCCTCCTTCACTAGGACTTACAGGTACAGTGGACATGCCTCCTTCACCAGGACTTACAAGTACACAGGACACGCCTCCTTCACTAGGACTTACGAGTACACAGGACACGCCTCCTTCACTAGGACTTACAGGTACAGTGGACATGCTTCCTTCACCAGGACTTACAAGTACACAGGACACGCCTCTTTCACTAGGACTTATGAGTACACAGGACACGCCTCCTTCACTAGGACTTACAGGTACAGTGGACATGCTTCCTTCACCAGGACTTACAAGTACACAGGACACGCCTCTTTCACTAGGACTTATGAGTACACAGGACACGCCTCCTTCACTAGGACTTACGAGTACACAGGACACACCTCCTTCACTAGGACTTACAGGTACAGTGGACACGCCTCCTTCACCAGGACTTACAAGTACACAGGACACGCCTCCTTCACTAGGACTTACAGGTACAGTGGACATGCTTCCTTCACCAGGACTTACAAGTACACAGGACACGCCTCCTTCACTAGGACTTATGAGTACACAGGACACGCCTCCTTCACTAGGACTTACAGGTACAGTGGACATGCCTCCTTCACCAGGACTTACAAGTACACAGGACACGCCTCCTTCACTAGGACTTACGAGTACACAGGACACGCCTCCTTCACTAGGACTTACAGGTACAGTGGACATGCTTCCTTCACCAGGACTTACAAGTACACAGGACACGCCTCTTTCACTAGGACTTATGAGTACACAGGACACGCCTCCTTCACTAGGACTTACGAGTACACAGGACACACCTCCTTCACTAGGACTTACAGGTACAGTGGACATGCCTCCTTCACCAGGACTTACAAGTACACAGGACACGCCTCCTTCACTAGGACTTACGAGTACACAGGACACGCCTCCTTCACTAGGACTTACAGGTACAGTGGACATGCTTCCTTCACCAGGACTTACAAGTACACAGGACACGCCTCTTTCACTAGGACTTATGAGTACACAGGACACGCCTCCTTCACTAGGACTTACGAGTACACAGGACACACCTCCTTCACTAGGACTTACAGGTACAGTGGACATGCCTCCTTCACCAGGACTTACAAGTACACAGGACACGCCTCCTTCACTAGGACTTACGAGTACACAGGACACGCCTCCTTCACCAGGACTTACAAGTACACAGGACACGCCTCCTTCACTAGGACTTACAGGTACAGTGGACATGCCTCCTTCACCAGGACTTACAAGTACACAGGACACGCCTCCTTCACTAGGACTTATGAGTACACAGGACACAGCCCCTTTCAATGTAACCAACAGGTACAGATCGCATGCCTTCTTCAATGCAACTGGCACACACAGAGACCACATCCACTTCACTGGGACTAACAGGTGCAGAGGCCACGCCTCCTTCACTCCTTCTACACAATTACACAAATTTTAAAATGTAGGAAGGAATTAACAATTATATTAAGCCCACACATCAAACTCCTCCTTTCTGCTCACTAACTCACCTTCTGCTTTCTGTGAAAAAGTTTTGACAATTCTCCATTTTCATCCTCAGTATCCCTACAGCATAAAAAAGAAGTCACCCAGAACTCCAGCCCACATTCTCAAAGTTCTCCCCATATCTGTACAGTTACACAATCACTCCATGTACTGCTACTGAAGACATTATACACAGTGTATACACCGGGTTTATTAGGTTTACAGCGGCGCTAATACGACTAACAAGAAAATCCTAGCAGGCAGAAGAGAAAAATAGAGCTATATAGTAAAAATTAAGGTCAGCACAGTGGTGTAGTGGTTAGCGCTGTCGCCTCACAGCAAGAAGGTCCGGGTTCGAGCCCCGTGGCCGGCGAGGGCCTTTCTGTGTGGAGTTTGCATGTTCTCCCCGTGTCCGCGTGGGTTTCCTCCGGGTGCTCCGGTTTCCCCCACAGTCCAAAGACATGCAGGTTAGGTTAACTGGTGACTCTAAATTGAGCGTAGGTGTGAATGTGAGTGTGAATGGTTGTCTGTGTCTATGTGTCAGCCCTGTGATGACCTGGCGACTTGTCCGGAGTGTACCCCGCCTTTCGCCCGTAGTCAGCTGGGATAGGCTCCAGCTCGCCTGCGACCCTGTAGAACAGGATAAAGCGGCTACAGATAATGAGATGAGATGAGTAAAAATAAAAAAAAATAAAAAAACTCAGAAGCAGCCAGAGTTTCTTTGCTAGCATGTAGAATAACTGATCACGTGATACCAGCACAGGTTCACGTCTTCATTCTGGTAGGTGTGGGTTTGTAGAGAATGCAGGGGTAAGTCGTTCCCCCCCCCCCCCCCCCCCCGATGTGCATTGAGCAACAGTTAAAAAAAATGCAAATTCTGATGAGATCTCATTGGTGCTTCTGAATTTAATGATCTCGATTCTAACAAAGCAGTGATTCATTTTGAAGCATAACGACATCAAACACTTCAAATCGACACTTTTCCTGCTTGAAAATGCATTTTATGAGGCATACGGATCTTCACGATGATATAACATGCGCCATCAAAATCTGGCACATCGATGCACATGATGTAAACATTAGCACCGTTTCCAAGTGTAGTAAATGGTTTGGCGACGCAGCCAAAGGAAAGAATCCTGCAAAAGAAGCTGAAATGGTTTATGGCAGTCCTTTTGGCTGTCAAACGTCCAGATCGCACATATATATGTCATTTTTCCATCTCTTCTTCAATCTGCGCTTCTTTTTTGTACCTTGATAATTGAATCCAACTTTTGGGAGGCAGCCATCATGTCGGTAATTACACTGCAGTCTGGGTGTAATTAATTTTACTGGTCCAGTTAATCGATTCATGATGAAAAGGGAGATTAAGCAGATAGTGCCCCCCCTCCACTCCACCCCGTCTACATCTACGTCCCATAGGCAGCTTCTTTTTTTTTTTTTTTTGCAGAAAGCATAAAATCCTGAGGAATTTGTAATGTTTCAGTCAGGGGTGCCATTAAGCAGGGGGGAAGTTAGGACAATTCTAAGGGCCCAGCATTGACAGAGAGCCCTCAGGGGACACTATTAACATTATTACCATGTGCAAGTTAATTTAAAAAAAAAATCCTTAATTGTGTCTCTTAAAACGAGCAAATACAACAAACTTCTGGTTTAGTTTTCCATTTTCCACAAAATTATTAGAATAGTCTTTATATTTCACCCCCTCCCTATTCATGACATGGTACAGTCTTGTGTAGGCGGAGCCAGAGCGTGACACCACATTAGGTCTGTTGCTTTCAATCCAGTACGAACGTTAGTTGCGCACGGGAGAAGCAGAATTGACAGTGAACCAATCTACTGATGGGGGGCAATATTATATTCTTTCGTAGGGCCCAAAATTTCTAGCAGCGCCCCTGGTTTCAGTGAGGCCAAACAAAAAAAATACTTTGTTTCCGATTACCCGACTGGTTGTCCCTGGTCATAGACCAATGTCCGTACGTTATGCATAGCACGAGTGTCTCTCGCATCATAAACGTCCGATTGTACGCATGCGCGTGACTACCTCTAACAGGAAGCAACGAAAATGGCGGTGGTTTGTGTGCTGAAAGGTGCGTGTCTTGCACATCGTAAGCCCAGTCTTAGACAAATGATGTCGCTAGAAAAAGAGACATTTAAAGACATTGAAGTTTTGTTAGCTTGTACCAGTAGTTCTAGAGTAAATATAGAAATCATCTACGCGACGCATCGGTTGACACATCGACAACAAACAGCACTCACTGTGTTGCTGTCAGAGTTCGAGTACTCTTGCGGGGCGCCAGTAATTCCCCCCGAACATTTTCTTGCCTCAGTCTGTGGTGTAAGAATGCCTCTCAACTGTGCAGATCCTGTTGAAATAGCCGACTATAGCGGTGGATTTGAAAGAACAGGCATTTGTCCATATTGTCTTAAAGACTCTGTCTGTGTTAAACCAGATCTGAGAAAAAGATTTAAAACAGTTATTGAAGTATGTGACGAGTGCCTTCAAAAAGGCATAAAAGACATTTGCTACAGGCCGTATGGGAAACAGACATTGAACAGCTGATCTTTACAGTTCAACGCACATGTTCAGTGTGAGAAGTTTGTGTATGGTTCAAAATAAATCTTTGAAAAGTGTTCTTTGGTGTTTATTTCTGAAAACAGAATACAGTTAGGTCCATAGTATATATTTGGACATTCATTCATTCATTCATTATCTCTAGCCGCTTTATCCTTCTACAGGGTCGCAGGCAAGCTGGAGCTTATCCCAGCTGACTACGGGTGAAAGGCGGGGTACACCCTGGACAAGTCGCCAGGTCATCACAGGGCTGACACATAGACACAGACAACCATTCACACTCACATTCACACCTACGCTCAATTTAGAGTCACCAGTTAACCTAACCTGCATGTCTTTGGACTGTGGGGGAAACCGGAGCACCCGGAGGAAACCCACGCGGACACGGGGAGAACATGCAAACTCCGCACAGAAAGGCCCTCACCGGCCCCGGGGCTCGAACCCAGGACCTTCTTGCTGTGAGGCGACAGTGCTAACCACTACACCACCGTGCCGTATATTTGGACACTGACACAAATTTTCTTTTTTTACCTGTTTACTGAAACATATTCAAGTTATAGTTATATAATGGACATGGACATAAAGTCCAGACTTTCAGCTTTCATTTGAGGGTATCCACATTAAAATTGGATGAAGGGTTTAGGAGTTTCAGCTCCTTAACATGTGCCACCCTGGTTTTAAAGGGACCAAAAGTAATTGGACAATTGACTCAAAGGCTATTTCATGGGCAGGTGTGGGTAATTCCTTCGTTATGTCATTCTCAATTAAGCAGATAAAAGACCTGGAGTTGATTTGAGGTGTGGTGCTTGCATTTGGAAGATTTTGCTGTGAAGAAAACATGCGGTCAAAGGAGCTCTCCATGCAGGTGAAACAAGCCATCCTTAACCTGCGAAAACAGAAAAAAAACCCATCCGAGAAATTGCTACAATATTAGGAGTGGCAAAATCTACAGTTTGGTACATCCTAAGAAAGAAAGCAAGCACTGGTGAACTCATCAATGCAAAAAGACCTGGACTCTCACAGAAGACAACAGTGGTGGATGATCGCAGAATAATTTCCATGGTGAAGAGAAACCCCTTCACAACAGCCAACCAAGTGAACAACACTCTCCAGGAGGTAGGCGTATCAATATCCAAATCTACCATAAAGAGAAGACTGCATGAAAGTAAATACAGAGGGTTCGCTGCACGGTGCAAGCCACTCATAAGCCTCAAGAATAAAAAGGCTAGATTGGACTTTGCTAAAAAAAAAAAATCTAAAAAAGCCAGCACAGTTCTGGAAGAACATTCTTTGGACAGATGAAACCAAGATAAACCTCTACCAGAATGATGGCAAAAAAAAAGTATGGCGAAGACGTGGTACAGCTCATGATCCAAAGCATACCACATCATCTGTAAAACACGGCGGAGGCGGTGTGATGGCTTGGGCATGCATGGCTGCCAGTGGCACTGGGTCACTAGTGTTTATTGATGATGTGACACAGGACAGAAGCAGCCGGATGAATTCTGAGGTATTCAGAGACATACTGTGTGCTCAAATCCAGCCAAATGCAGCCAAACTGATTGGTCGGCGTTTCATAATACAGATGGACAATGACCCAAAACATAAAGCCAAAGCAACCCAGGAGTTTATTAAAGCAAAGAAGTGGAATATTCTTGAATGGCCAATTCAGTCACCTGATCTCAACCCAATTGAGCAGCATTTCACTTGTTAAAGACTAAACTTCAGACAGAAAGGCCCACAAACAAACAGCAACTGAAAACCGCTGAAGTAAAGGCCTGGCAGAGCATTAAAAAGGAGGAAACACAGCGTCTGGTGATGTCCATGAGTTCAAGACTTCAGGCAGTCATTGCCAACAAAGGGTTTTCAACCAAGTACTAGAAATGAACATTTTATTTACAATTATTTAATTTGTCCAATTACTTTTGAGCCCCTGAAATGAAGGGATTGTGTTTAAAAAATGCTTTAGTTCCTCACATTTGTATGCAATCATTTTGTTCAACCCACTGAATTAAAGCTGAAAGTCTGAACTTCAACTGCATCTGAATTGTTGTGTTCAAAATTCATTGTGGTAATGTACAGAACCAAAATTAGAAAAATGTTGTCTCTGTCCAAATATTTATGGACCCAACTGTACCTGCAAACATGCATTCAAACAGAGTGCTGGGTGGGTGGATATTTTATTGTGAATATGGGGGGAAAAGAGTGGTGATAGCCATGGAAACATTTTTTCAAAAAAAAAAATCCCTACCGACCTACCCTAATTTTTCAAGGCATGTAATAGGAAACAAACAATTTTTTTGGTTTGGCCTGACCAGAAGCCAGAGTCTGTTAAAACGCTGAGTTTATTTGGAGTGTTTGGTATTAGATTAGGATACTGCCTTGAAGTGTGATCTCAAGAAGGAGCATAAAGGACACAGGAATTCTTGTGAAACTAGGAAGTAGGTTTCATTTCTGGGCTTTCACTTGAAGGGACACTTAATATGGTGTCACGTTTTGTACTTTTAACGTTAGCATGGCCCACTTTTGTTCATAGTCGTCCTGGAAGGAAATACATTGAAAAACCAGTTTAAAAAAAAAAACAGTAAAAGAAACCAAAATTTTTTCATCTGGAACGCACTTCACAGTGATGTGTCATATCTCAGTGCTGTAACTAATCACCTTGTTGTTTTAAACACCGTATATCCAGGGCTTAATTTGAGCCGGAACATGACGGAACAAGATCCGTAACCTCCGTCGTCGGATCCGGCAGCTATTTTCATTTCATTCGGTGTTCCGGCAGCTATTTAAATGGATCAGATCACCTCCATGACCATCACAAAGGGGAAAAAAATCAAACAATAAATTAAATAAATAAGTAAATAAAAATTTGTTTAGTGTCCCAGCAAACACAAAAACGTTTATATAACATTGTATAAACATTTGGCTAACGTTTCAGAAACGTTACAAAATAACGTTTATAAAACGAAAATTTGTGGACAATATTTTTGTTTTATAAACGTTTGAAAAAACGTTATATAAACGTTTGAAAAACATTCTGGAAACCATCATACAACATTCTGGAAACGTTTCAGAAACGTTTTTTAAAGCATTGTATAAACGTTTCTTAAAACCATTTAAAAACAATAGTAAAACGTTTCTTTAATGTTTTAGAAACATTATTAGAAACATGTTCAATCAATCAAAATCAAAGTCCTTCCCACGCCGCTTACAGTACCTGGTATTCCTAGGCAGTCTCCCACTCAAGTACTAACCAGGCCCAACCTGTATGGTGGCGCATCGGGCGGCGCCGATCTCCGTTTCCATAGCCCTCAGCCTCTCGCCTATTACATAGCTAGGGTTACAGTGGGGGGCTAGTCCTCTGGTAACCACGAGAGTTTGACTCCCCATGCACATCTGTATTGCAGCGTGCCTTGCCAGATGATAGTAGGTACCATTTTTATGATGGTCTTTGGTATGACCCGACCGTGAATAGAACTCACGATCTCCCGATCGAGAGGCGGACACGCTACCACTAGGCCACTAGTCGGTATTAGAAACATGTTAATACCTGTTAAACTTATAATATAACAACACATTTTTGTTATTGCACTTAAGTTTATTTCATTCCTCTTTGCAAGTTCAACAAAACCGATTTGAGAGCAGAGTTTTTTTACATAGACAATATTCACATTTACATATAAAGCCCTCATGAACAGCAAAAATGATAAAGATACTAGTATTAAAAATTGATCTAAATTTATTAAAGAAGCCTTGCTACTAAGAACCAAAACATTAAAGTTAACGTAATCATAGCAAATGCGCAAAATCAGTTAAAAGTTGAAATAAAAAAGCAAATTAAATCAAATAAGTTGTTTGGCCTTCGAGCGAAGCCTTCGATGAAGGAGATTTTCTAAGATAACTTCTAAATGGACCCGGCCTTCTCGATCTTGTCCCAACAGCAACACGCTCAAAATGGCGCTACTTCCGGTCCCTGCGCCTGCGCAAAGATGTAGGTCGCGCAGGCGCAGGGAACCAGCAAACAAAATGCCAGGGCCAAA